>NW_025746464.1:0-100000 GCF_021184085.1 Oncorhynchus gorbuscha
TAGCCAAGGTGACAGTTAATACCACCCTGTACCCATCATGATGCTGTAACAACTAGCCAAGGTGGCACACACCCTGTACCCATCATGATGCTGTAACAACCTAGCCAAGGTGGCAGGTAATACCACCCTGTACCCATCATGATGCTGTAACAACCTAGCCAAGGTGACAGTTAATACCACCCTGTACCCATCATGATGTTGTAACAACCTAGCCAAGGTGACAGAGAGTTAATACCACCCTGTACCCATCATGATGTTGTAACAACCTAGCCAAGGTGACAGTTAATACCACCCTGTACCCATCATGATGCTGTAACAACCTAGCCAAGGTGACAAAGTTAATACCACCCTGTACCCATCATGATGCTGTAACAACCTAGCCAAGGTGACAGAGCGTTAATACCACCCTGTACCCATCATGATGTTGTAACAACCTAGTCAAGGTGACAGTTAATACCACCCTGTACCCATCATGATGCCAACAACCTAGTCAAAGGTGACAGTTAATACCACCTGTACCCATCATGATGCTGTAACAACCTAGCCAAGGTGACAGAGAGTTAATACCACCCTGTACCCATCATGATGTTGTAACAACCTAGCCAAGGTGACAGAGAGTTAATACCACCCTGTACCCATCATGATGCTGTAACAACCTAGCCAAGGTGGCAGTTAATACCACCCTGTACCCATCATGATGCTGTAACAACCTAGCCAAGGTGACAGTTAATACCACCTGTACCCATCATGATGCTGTAACAACCTAGCCAAGGTGACAGAGAGTTAATACCACCTGTACCCATCATGATGCTGTAACAACCTAGCCAAGGTGACAGAGAGTTAATACCACCCTGTACCCATCATGATGCTGTAACAACCTAGCCAAGGTGACAGAGAGTTAATACCACCTATACCCATCATGATGCTGTAACAACCTAGCCAAGGTGACAGAGAGTTAATACCACCCTGTACCCATCATGATGCTGTAACAACCTAGCCAAGGTGACAGTTAATACCACCCTGTACCCATCATGATGCTGTAACAACCTAGCCAAGGTGACAGAGAGTTAATACCACCCTGTACCCATCATGATGCTGTAACAACCTAGCCAAGGTGACAGAGAGTTAATACCACCCTGTACCCATCATGATGCTGTAACAACTAGCCAAGGTGACAGAGAGTTAATACCACCCTGTACCCATCATGATGCTGTAACAACCTAGCCAAGGTGACAGAGAGTTAATACCACCCTGTACCCATCATGATGCTGTAACAACTAGCCAAGGTGACAGAGAGTTAATACCACCCTGTACCCATCATGAGTGCTGTAACAACCTAGCCAAGGTGAGAGTTAATACCACCCTGTACCCATCATGATGCTGTAACAACCTAGCCAAGGTGACAGAGAGTTAATACCACCCTGTACCCATCATGATGCTGTAACAACCTAGCCAAGGTGACAGAGAGTTAATACCACCCTGTACCCATCATGATGCTGTAACAACCTAGCCAAGGTGACAGTTAATACCACCCTGTGCCCATCATGATGCTGTAACAACCAGCCAAGGTGACAGTTAATACCACCCTGTACCCATCATGATGCTGTAACAACCTAGCCAAGGTGACAGAGAGTTAATACCACCCTGTACCCATCATGATGCTGTAACAACCTAGCCAAGGTGACAGAGAGTTAATACCACCCTGTACCCATCATGATGCTGTAACAACCTAGCCAAGGTGACAGTTAATACCACCCTGTACCCATCATGATGCTGTAACAACCTAGCCAAGGTGACAGTTAATACCACCTGTACCCATCATGATGCTGTAACAACCTAGCCAAGGTGACAGAGAGTTAATACCACCCTGTACCCATCATGATGCTGTAACAACCTAGCCAAGGTGACAGAGAGTTAATACCACCCTGTACCCATCATGATGCTGTAACAACCTAGCCAAGGTGACAGAGAGTTAATACCACCCTGTACCCATCATGATGCTGTAACAACCTAGCCAAGGTGACAGAGAGTTAATACCACCCTGTACCCATCATGATGCTGTAACAACCTAGCCAAGGTGACAGAGAGTTAATACCACCCTGTACCCATCATGATGCTGTAACAACCTAGCCAAGGTGACAGTTAATACCACCCTGTACCCATCATGATGTTGTAACAAACCTAGCCAAGGTGACAGAGAGTTAATACCACCCTGTACCCATCATGATGCTGTAACAACCTAGCCAAGGTGACAGACAGTTAATACCACCCTGTACCCATCATGATGCTGTAACAACCTAGCCAAGGTGACAGAGAGTTAATACCACCCTGTACCCATCATGATGTTGTAACAACCTAGCCAAGGTGACAGAGAGTTAATACCACCTGTACCCATCATGATGCTGTAACAACCTAGCCAAGGTGACAGTTAATACCACCCTGTACCCATCATGATGTTGTAACAACCAGCCAAGGTGACAGAGAGTTAATACCACCCTGTACCCATCATGATGTTGTAACAACCTAGCCAAGGTGACAGAGAGTTAATACCACCCTGTACCCATCATGATGCTGTAACAACCTAGCCAAGGTGACAGTTAATACCACCCTGTACCCATCATGATGCTGTAACAACCAGCCAAGGTGACAGTTAATACCACCCTGTACCCATCATGATGCTGTAACAACCTAGCCAAGGTGACAGAGAGTTAATACCACCCTGTACCCATCATGATGCTGTAACAACCTAGCCAAGGTGACAGAGAGTTAATACCACCCTGTACCCATCATGATGTTGTAACAACCTAGCCAAGGTGACAGAGAGTTAATACCACCCTGTACCCATCATGATGCTGTAACAACCTAGCCAAGGTGACAGAGAGTTAATACCACCCTGTACCCATCATGATGCTGTAACAACCTAGCCAAGGTGACAGTTAATACCACCCTGTACCCATCATGATGCTGTAACAACCTAGCCAAGGTGACAGAGAGTTAATACCACCCTGTACCCATCATGATGCTGTAACAACCTAGCCAAGGTGACAGAGAGTTAATACCACCCTGTACCCATCATGATGCTGTAACAACCTAGCCAAGGTGCAGAGAGTTAATACCACCCTGTACCCATCATGATGCTGTAACAACCTAGCCAAGGTGACAGAGAGTTAATACCACCCTGTACCCATCATGATGCTGTAACAACCTAGCCAAGGTGACAGTTAATACCACCCTGTACCCATCATGATGCTGTAACAACCTAGCCAAGGTGACAGAGAGTTAATACCACCCTGTACCCATCATGATGTTGTAACAACCTAGCCAAGGTGACAGAGAGTTAATACCACCCTGTACCCATCATGATGCTGTAACAACCTAGCCAAGGTGACAGAGAGTTAATACCACCCTGTACCCATCATGATGCTGTAACAACCTAGCCAAGGTGACAGAGAGTTAATACCACCCTGTACCCATCATGATGCTGTAACAACCTAGCCAAGGTGTCAGAGAGTTAATACCACCCTGTACCCATCATGATGCTGTAACAACCTAGCCAAGGTGACAGTTAATACCACCCTGTACCCATCATGATGCTGTAACAACCTAGCCAAGGTGACAGTTAATACCACCCTGTACCCATCATGATGCTGTAACAACCTAGCCAAGGTGACAGAGAGTTAATACCACCCTGTACCCATCATGATGCTGTAACAACCTAGCCAAGGTGACAGAGAGTTAATACCACCCTGTACCCATCATGATGCTGTAACAACCTAGCCAAGGTGACAGAGAGTTAATACCACCTGTACCCATCATGATGCTGTAACAACCTAGCCAAGGTGACAGAGAGTTAATACCACCCTGTACCCATCATGATGCTGTAACAACCTAGCCAAGGTGACAGAGAGTTAATACCACCCTGTACCCATCATGATGCTGTAACAACCTAGCCAAGGTGACAGTTAATACCACCCTGTACCCATCATGATGCTGTAACAACCTAGCCAAGGTGACAGAGAGTTAATACCACCCTGTACCCATCATGATGCTGTAACAACCTAGCCAAGGTGACAGAGAGTTAATACCACCCTGTACCCATCATGATGCTGTAACAACCTAGCCAAGGTGACAGTTAATACCACCCTGTACCCATCATGATGCTGTAACAACCTAGCCAAGGTGACAGAGAGTTAATACCACCCTGTACCCATCATGATGCTGTAACAACCTAGCCAAGGTGACAGTTAATACCACCCTGTACCCATCATGATGCTGTAACAACCTAGCCAAGGTGTGAGAGTTAATACCACCCTGTACCCATCATGATGCTGTAACAACCTAGCCAAGGTGACAGAGAGTTAATACCACCCTGTACCCATCATGATGCTGTAACAACCTAGCCAAGGTGACAGAGTTAATACCACCCTGTACCCATCATGATGCTGTAACAACCTAGCCAAGGTGACAGTTAATACCACCCTGTACCCATCATGATGCTGTAACAACCTAGCCAAGGTGACAGTTAGTTACCACCCTGTACCCATCATGATGTTGTAACAACCTAGCCAAGGTGACAGAGAGTTAATACCACCCTGTACCCATCATGATGTTGTAACAACCTAGCCAAGGTGACAGAGAGTTAATACCACCCTGTACCCATCATGATGCTGTAACAACCTAGCCAAGGTGACAGTTAATACCACCCTGTACCCATCATGATGCTGTAACAACCTAGCCAAGGTGTCAGAGAGTTAATACCACCCTGTACCCATCATGATGCTGTAACAACCTAGCCAATGGTGACAAGAGGTGAGTTAATACCACCCTGTACCCATCATGATGCTGTAACAACCTAGCCAAGGTGACAGAGAGTTAATACCACCCTGTACCCATCATGATGTTGTAACAACCTAGCCAAGGTGACAGAGTTAATACCACCCTGTACCCATCATGATGCTGTAACAACCTAGCCAAGGTGACAGTTAATACCACCCTGTACCCATCATGATGCTGTAACAACCTAGCCAAGGTGACAGAGAGTTAATACCACCCTGTACCCATCATGATGCTGTAACAACCTAGCCAAGGTGACAGAGAGTTAATACCACCCTGTACCCATCATGATGCTGTAACAACCTAGCCAAGGTGACAGTTAATACCACCCTGTACCCATCATGATGTTGTAACAACCTAGCCAAGGTGACAGTTAATACCACCCTGTACCCATCATGATGCTGTAACAACCTAGCCAAGGTGACAGAGAGTTAATACCACCCTGTACCCATCATGATGCTGTAACAACCTAGCCAAGGTGACAGAGAGTTAATACCACCCTGTACCCATCATGATGCTGTAACAACCTAGCCAAGGTGACAGTTAATACCACCCTGTACCCATCATGATGCTGTAACAACCTAGCCAAGGTGGCAGTTAATACCACCCTGTACCCATCATGATGCTGTAACAACCTAGCCAAGGTGACAGTTAATACCACCCTGTACCCATCATGATGCTGTAACAACCTAGCCAAGGTGACAGAGAGTTAATACCACCCTGTACCCATCATGATGCTGTAACAACCTAGCCAAGGTGACAGAGAGTTAATACCACCCTGTACCCATCATGATGCTGTAACAACCTAGCCAAGGTGACAGAGAGTTAATACCACCCTGTACCCATCATGATGCTGTAACAACCTAGCCAAGGTGACAGAGAGTTAATACCACCCTGTACCCATCATGATGCTGTAACAACCTAGCCAAGGTGACAGTTAATACCACCCTGTACCCATCATGATGCTGTAACAACCTAGCCAAGGTGACAGAGAGTTAATACCACCCTGTACCCATCATGATGCTGTAACAACCTAGCCAAGGTGACAGAGAGTTAATACCACCCTGTACCCATCATGATGCTGTAACAACCTGGCCAAGGTGACAGTTAATACCACCCTGTACCCATCATGATGCTGTAACAACCTAGCCAAGGTGACAGTTAATACCACCCTGTACCCATCATGATGTTGTAACAACCTAGCCAAGGTGACAGAGAGTTAATACCACCCTGTACCCATCATGATGCTGTAACAACCTAGCCAAGGTGACAGAGAGTTAATACCACCCTGTACCCATCATGATGCTGTAACAACCTAGCCAAGGTGACAGTTAATACCACCCACCCATCATGAGCCAACCTAGCCAAGGTGGCAGTTAATACCACCCTGTACCCATCATGATGTTGTAACAACCTAGCCAAGGTGTCAGAGAGTTAATACCACCCTGTACCCATCATGATGCTGTAACAACCTAGCCAAGGTGACAGAGAGTTAATACCACCCTGTACCCATCATGATGTTGTAACAACCTAGCCAAGGTGACAGTTAATACCACCCTGTACCCATCATGATGTTGTAACAACCTAGCCAAGGTGACAGTTAATACCACCCTGTACCCATCATGATGCTGTAACAACCTAGCCAAGGTGACAGTTAATACCACCCTGTACCCATCATGATGCTGTAACAACCTAGCCAAGGTGCCAAGGTGTACCCATCATGATGTTGAGCCAAGGTGACAGTTAATACCACCCTGTACCCATCATGATGCTGTAACAACCTAGCCAAGGTGTCAGAGAGTTAATACCACCCTGTACCCATCATGATGCTGTAACAACCTAGCCAAGGTGACAGACAGTTAATACCACCCTGTACCCATCATGATGCTGTAACAACCTAGCCAAGGTGACAGTTAATACCACCCTGTACCCATCATGATGTTGTAACAACCTAGCCAAGGTGTCAGAGAGTTAATACCACCCTGTACCCATCATGATGCTGTAACAACCTAGCCAAGGTGACAGAGAGTTAATACCACCCTGTACCCATCATGATGTTGTAACAACCTAGCCAAGGTGACAGACAGTTAATACCACCCTGTACCCATCATGATGCTGTAACAACCTAGCCAAGGTGACAGTTAATACCACCCTGTACCCATCATGATGTTGTAACAACCTAGCCAAGGTGACAGTTAATACCACCCTGTACCCATCATGATGCTGTAACAACCTAGCCAAGGTGACAGAGAGTTAATACCACCCTGTACCCATCATGATGTTGTAACAACCTAGCCAAGGTGACAGTTAATACCACCCTGTACCCATCATGATGCTGTAACAACCTAGCCAAGGTGACAGTTAATACCACCCTGTACCCATCATGATGCTGTAACAACCTAGCCAAGGTGACAGAGAGTTAATACCACCCTGTACCCATCATGATGCTGTAACAACCTAGCCAAGGTGACAGAGAGTTAATACCACCCTGTACCCATCATGATGTAACAACCTGTAACAACCAATCCTGTAACAACCCAGCCAAGGTGACAGAGAGTTAATACCACCCTGTACCCATCATGATGCTGTAACAACCTAGCCAAGGTGACAGAGAGTTAATACCACCCTGTACCCATCATGATGCTGTAACAACCTAGCCAAGGTGACAGTTAATACCACCCTGTACCCATCATGATGCTGTAACAACCTAGCCAAGGTGACAGAGAGTTAATACCACCCTGTACCCATCATGATGCTGTAACAACCTAGCCAAGGTGACAGAGAGTTAATACCACCCTGTACCCATCATGATGCTGTAACAACCTAGCCAAGGTGACAGTTAATACCACCCTGTACCCATCATGATGTTGTAACAACCTAGCCAAGGTGACAGAGAGTTAATACCACCCTGTACCCATCATGATGCTGTAACAACCTAGCCAAGGTGACAGAGAGTTAATACCACCCTGTACCCATCATGATGCTGTAACAACCTAGCCAAGGTGACAGAGAGTTAATACCACCCTGTACCCATCATGATGCTGTAACAACCTAGCCAAGGTGACAGTTAATACCACCCTGTACCCATCATGATGCTGTAACAACCTAGCCAAGGTGACAGTTAATACCACCCTGTACCCATCATGATGCTGTAACAACCTAGCCAAGGTGACAGAGAGTGTACCCAATACCAACCTAGCCCAGTTAATACCACCCTGTACCCATCATGATGTTGTAACAACCTAGCCAAGGTGACAGAGAGTTAATACCACCCTGTACCCATCATGATGCTGTAACAACCTAGCCAAGGTGACAGTTAATACCACCCTGTACCCATCATGATGCTGTAACAACCTAGCCAAGGTGACAGAGAGTTAATACCACCCTGTACCCATCATGATGCTGTAACAACCTAGCCAAGGTGACAGAGAGTTAATACCACCCTGTACCCATCATGATGTTGTAACAACCTAGCCAAGGTGACAGAGAGTTAATACCACCCTGTACCCATCATGATGCTGTAACAACCTAGCCAAGGTGACAGTTAATACCACCCTGTACCCATCATGATGCTGTAACAACCCTAGCCAAGGTGTAACAACCTAGAGGTGAGTTAATACCACCCTGTACCCATCATGATGTTGTAACAACCTAGCCAAGGTGACAGAGAGTTAATACCACCCTGTACCCATCATGATGTTGTAACAACCTAGCCAAGGTGACAGTTAATACCACCCTGTACCCATCATGATGCTGTAACAACCTAGCCAAGGTGACAGAGAGTTAATACCACCCTGTACCCATCATGATGCTGTAACAACCTAGCCAAGGTGACAGTTAATACCACCCTGTACCCATCATGATGCTGTAACAACCTAGCCAAGGTGACAGTTAATACCACCCTGTACCCATCATGATGCTGTAACAACCTAGCCAAGGTGACAGAGAGTTAATACCACCCTGTACCCATCATGATGCTGTAACAACCTAGCCAAGGTGACAGAGTTAATACCACCCTGTACCCATCATGATGCTGTAACAACCTAGCCAAGGTGACAGAGAGTTAATACCACCCTGTACCCATCATGATGCTGTAACAACCTAGCCAAGGTGACAGTTAATACCACCCTGTACCCATCATGATGTTGTAACAACCTAGCCAAGGTGACAGTTAATACCACCCTGTACCCATCATGATGTTGTAACAACCTAGCCAAGGTGTGACAGTTAATACCACCCTGTACCCATCATGATGCTGTAACAACCTAGCCAAGGTGACAGAGAGTTAATACCACCCTGTACCCATCATGATGTTGTAACAACCTAGCCAAGGTGACAGAGTTAATACCACCCTGTACCCATCATGATGCTGTAACAACCTAGCCAAGGTGACAGTTAATACCACCCTGTACCCATCATGATGCTGTAACAACCTAGCCAAGGTGACAGTTAATACCACCCTGTACCCATCATGATGCTGTAACAACCTAGCCAAGGTGACAGAGAGTTAATACCACCCTGTACCCATCATGATGCTGTAACAACCTAGCCAAGGTGACAGTTAATACCACCCTGTACCCATCATGATGCTGTAACAACCTAGCCAAGGTGACAGTTAATACCACCCTGTACCCATCATGATGCTGTAACAACCTAGCCAAGGTGACAGAGAGTTAATACCACCCTGTACCCATCATGATGCTGTAACAACCTAGCCAAGGTGACAGAGAGTTAATACCACCCTGTACCCATCATGATGCTGTAACAACCTAGCCAAGGTGACAGTTAATACCACCCTGTACCCATCATGACGTTGTAACAACCTAGCCAAGGTGACAGAGAGTTAATACCACCCTGTACCCATCATGATGCTGTAACAACCTAGCCAAGGTGTCAGAGAGTTAATACCACCCTGTACCCATCATGATGCTGTAACAACCTAGCCAAGGTGTTAATACCACCCTGTACCCATCATGATGCTGTAACAACCTAGCCAAGGTGGCAGTTAATACCACCCTGTACCCATCATGATGTTGTAACAACCTAGCCAAGGTGACAGAGAGTTAATACCACCCTGTACCCATCATGATGTTGTAACAACCTAGCCAAGGTGACAGACCCTGTACCCATCATGTTAATACCACCCTGTACCCATCATGATGCTGTAACAATCATGATGTTGTAACAACCTAGCCAAGGTGACAGAGAGTTAATACCACCCTGTACCCATCATGATGCTGTAACAACCTAGCCAAGGTGTCAGAGAGTTAATACCACCCTGTACCCATCATGATGCTGTAACAACCTAGCCAAGGTGACAGAGAGTTAATACCACCCTGTACCCATCATGATGCTGTAACAACCTAGCCAAGGTGACAGAGAGTTAATACCACCCTGTACCCATCATGATGCTGTAACAACCTAGCCAAGGTGACAGTTAATACCACCCTGTACCCATCATGATGTTGTAACAACCTAGCCAAGGTGTCAGAGAGTTAATACCACCCTGTACCCATCATGATGCTGTAACAACCTAGCCAAGGTGACAGAGAGTTAATACCACCCTGTACCCATCATGATGCTGTAACAACCTAGCCAAGGTGGCAGTTAATACCACCCTGTACCCATCATGATGTTGTAACAACCTAGCCAAGGTGTCAGAGAGTTAATACCACCCTGTACCCATCATGATGTTGTAACAACCTAGCCAAGGTGTCAGAGAGTTAATACCACCCTGTACCCATCATGATGCTGTAACAACCTAGCCAAGGTGACAGTTAATACCACCCTGTACCCATCATGATGTTGTAACAACCTAGCCAAGGTGACAGAGAGTTAATACCACCCTGTACCCATCATGATGTTGTAACAACCTAGCCAAGGTGACAGAGAGTTAATACCACCCTGTACCCATCATGATGCTGTAACAACCTAGCCAAGGTGACAGAGTTAATACCACCCTGTACCCATCATGATGCTGTAACAACCTAGCCAAGGTGACAGAGAGTTAATACCACCCTGTACCCATCATGATGCTGTAACAACCTAGCCAAGGTGACAGAGAGTTAATACCACCCTGTACCCATCATGATGCTGTAACAACCTAGCCAAGGTGGCAGTTAATACCACCCTGTACCCATCATGATGTTGTAACAACCTAGCCAAGGTGTCAGAGAGTTAATACCACCCTGTACCCATCATGATGCTGTAACAACCTAGCCAAGGTGACAGTTAATACCACCCTGTACCCATCATGATGCTGTAACAACCTAGCCAAGGTGACAGAGAGTTAATACCACCCTGTACCCATCATGATGCTGTAACAACCTAGCCAAGGTGTCAGAGAGTTAATACCACCCTGTACCCATCATGATGCTGTAACAACCTAGCCAAGGTGACAGAGAGTTAATACCACCCTGTACCCATCATGATGTTGTAACAACCTAGCCAAGGTGACAGAGAGTTAATACCACCCTGTACCCATCATGATGCTGTAACAACCTAGCCAAGGTGACAGTTAATACCACCCTGTACCCATCATGATGTTGTAACAACCTAGCCAAGGTGTCAGAGAGTTAATACCACCCTGTACCCATCATGATGCTGTAACAACCTAGCCAAGGTGACAGAGAGTTAATACCACCCTGTACCCATCATGATGCTGTAACAACCTAGCCAAGGTGTCAGAGAGTTAATACCACCCTGTACCCATCATGATGCTGTAACAACCTAGCCAAGGTGACAGAGAGTTAATACCACCCTGTACCCATCATGATGTTGTAACAACCTAGCCAAGGTGACAGAGAGTTAATACCACCCTGTACCCATCATGATGCTGTAACAACCTAGCCAAGGTGACAGTTAATACCACCCTGTACCCATCATGATGTTGTAACAACCTAGCCAAGGTGTCAGAGAGTTAATACCACCCTGTACCCATCATGATGCTGTAACAACCTAGCCAAGGTGACAGAGAGTTAATACCACCCTGTACCCATCATGATGCTGTAACAACCTAGCCAATGTGGCAGTTAATACCACCCTGTACCCATCATGATGTTGTAACAACCTAGCCAAGGTGTCAGAGAGTTAATACCACCCTGTACCCATCATGATGCTGTAACAACCTAGCCAAGGTGACAGTTAATACCACCCTGTACCCATCATGATGTTGTAACAACCTAGCCAAGGTGACAGAGAGTTAATACCACCCTGTACCCATCATGATGTTGTAACAACCTAGCCAAGGTGACAGAGAGTTAATACCACCCTGTACCCATCATGATGCTGTAACAACCTAGCCAAGGTGACAGAGAGTTAATACCACCCTGTACCCATCATGATGCTGTAACAACCTAGCCAAGGTGACAGAGAGTTAATACCACCCTGTACCCATCATGATGCTGTAACAACCTAGCCAAGGTGACAGAGAGTTAATACCACCCTGTACCCATCATGATGCTGTAACAACCTAGCCAAGGTGGCAGTTAATACCACCCTGTACCCATCATGATGTTGTAACAACCTAGCCAAGGTGTCAGAGAGTTAATACCACCCTGTACCCATCATGATGCTGTAACAACCTAGCCAAGGTGACAGTTAATACCACCCTGTACCCATCATGATGCTGTAACAACCTAGCCAAGGTGACAGAGAGTTAATACCACCCTGTACCCATCATGATTCTGTAACAACCTAGCCAAGGTGACAGTTAATACCACCCTGTACCCATCATGATGTTGTAACAACCTAGCCAAGGTGTCAGAGAGTTAATACCAACCTGTACCCATCATGATGCTGTAACAACCTAGCCAAGGTGACAGTTAATACCACCCTGTACCCATCATGATGCTGTAACAACCTAGCCAAGGTGACAGTTAATACCACCCTGTACCCATCATGATGCTGTAACAACCTAGCCAAGGTGACAGTTAATACCACCCTGTACCCATCATGATGCTGTAACAACCTAGCCAAGGTGACAGTTAATACCACCCTGTACCCATCATGATGCTGTAACAACCTAGCCAAGGTGACAGTTAATACCACCCTGTACCCATCATGATGCTGTAACAACCTAGCCAAGGTGACAGTTAATACCACCCTGTACCCATCATGATGTTGTAACAACCTAGCCAAGGTGACAGAGAGTTAATACCACCCTGTACCCATCATGATGCTGTAACAACCTAGCCAAGGTGACAGAGAGTTAATACCACCCTGTACCCATCATGATGCTGTAACAACCTAGCCAAGGTGACAGTTAATACCACCCTGTACCCATCATGATGTTGTAACAACCTAGCCAAGGTGACAGAGAGTTAATACCACCCTGTACCCATCATGATGCTGTAACAACCTAGCCAAGGTGACAGAGAGTTAATACCACCCTGTACCCATCATGATGCTGTAACAACCTAGCCAAGGTGACAGAGAGGTAATACCACCCAGGTTGTTGAGCTAAATTAGCCCTGAAATATATGCTGCTTTTCAACACCTTGGAAGAAATGATTTGAATTAAAGAAATGAAAGAAATGAAGTCACTGGTCTCTAACACCCTTGAAATGCAGCTCCTCTAAGATGTGTCTCAAATGCAGGATGAGCACCATTAGTTTATCAAAGATTCTAACAGGCTTCACAGATTAAAAAATCAGAGATTCTGACAGGCTTCATAGATTCAACTTCAGAGATTCTTACAGGCTTCATAGATTCAACTTCAGAGATTCTTACAGGCTTCATAGATTCAACTACAGAGATTCTTACAGGCTTCACAGATTCAACTTCAGAGACTCTTACAGGCTTCACAGATTCAACTACAGAGATTATTACAGGCTTCACAGATTCAACTTCAGAGACTCTTACAGGCTTCACAGATTCAAATTCAGAGATTCTTACAGGCTTCATAGATTCAACTTCAGAGATTCTTACAGGCTTCACAGATTCAACTACAGAAATATAGAATACATTCCTGTCTAATTTGTGACACTAACCAACGAGTGTAACCAAGCCCCCACTTCTCCAGGTGAGTAATATTTTCTGTGTGGGAGAGTTTCAGAAAAGCAAAGGACATCAAAGTAATATTGTATACATACTGTATATTCATAGCTGATATCAAATGTCATACATGGCTGTTGTTCATTTGAATCCCACACAGAGAGCAACAGACGCTACGGCAACAGATGCTACCGCAACAGACGCTACCGCAACAGACGCTACCGCAACAGACGATACCGCAATAGACGCTACGGCAACAGACGCTACGGCAACAGACGCTACCGCAACAGACGCTACCGCAACAGACGATACCGCAATAGACGCTACGGCAACAGACGATACCGCAATAGACGCTACGGCAACAGACGCTACCGCAACAGACGCTACCGCAACAGACGCTACGGCAACAGACGCTACCGCAACAGACGCTACCGCAACAGACGCTACGGCAACAGACGCTATAGCAACAGACGCTATAGCAACAGACGCTATAGCAACAGACGCTACGGCAACAGACACTATAGCAACAGAGCAGGGAGGGAGAGTTACAACGCCTGTGTAGTGCAAATGAATGAGAACAGAGTGAACGTTTGCCTAGTTCTTCCAATACATTACACACGGTATTGGTCCTGTCCTACTGTGACATACAACACGGACAAATATATAGGCCTATCTGAAATGCAACCATATACACAATACTGTCATACTGCCACAAGAAATCATGTGATGTTGAAGAGAAGCTCCACAAAGACTGAGCACAACCAATAGGTTGGTCATCGTCCCAATAACGCTGTACATCTACCAATACCAATTATACCTGCAAAAGCAACCAAAGAAACTATTTACTTTAGGAAGTCAAACGAAGAGATTCAATCGACTAATACTAAACGTGTGCATTTAACATAAAAACGGCTATATATATATATATATATATATATATATATATATATATATATATATATATATATATATATATATATATATATATATCCTCTATATTTAGGATTTTGATCGTCAACAAAAGTTGATTTGAGCTTCGGTCAGCGACATTTTAAATTGTAAATAAAGTACATTTTAAATAAAAGCTGACAGGATGTAATACATCACCATCCATCCAGACAGACTGACAGACAGGATGTAATACATCACCATCCAGACAGACAGACTGACAGGATGTAATACATCACCATCCATCCAGACAGACTGACAGACAGGATGTAATACATCACCATCCATCCAGACAGACTGACAGACAGGATGTAATACATCACCATCCATCCAGACAGACAGGATGTAATACATCACCATCCATCCAGACAGACAGGATGTAATACACCACCATCCATCCAGACAGACAGACAGACAGGATGTAATACATCACCATCCATCCAGACAGACTGACAGACAGGATGTAATACACCACCATCCATCCAGACAGACAGACAGACAGGATGTAATACATCACCATCCAGACAGACAGACAGGATGTAATACATCACCATCCATCCAGACTGACAGGATGTAATACATCACCATCCAGACAGACTGACAGACAGACAGACAGACAGGATGTAATACATCACCATCCATCCAGACAGACAGGATGTAATACATCACCATCCAGACAGACAGACAGGATGTAATACATCACCATCCAGACAGACAGACAGGATGTAATACACCACCATCCAGACAGACAGCACATCAGCACATCACCATCCAGACTGACAGACAGGATGTAATACATCACCATCCATCCAGACAGACATACAGGATGTAATACATCACCATCCAGAAAGACTGACAGGATGTAATACATCACCATCCATCCAGACAGACAGGATGTAATACATCACCATCCAGACAGACAGACAGGATGTAATACACCACCATCCAGACAGACAGGATGTAATACATCACCATCCAGACAGACAGACAGGATGTAATACATCACCATCCAGACAGACTGACAGGATGTAATACATCACCATCCAGACAGACAGGATGTAATACATCACCATCCAGACAGACAGACAGGATGTAATACATCACCATCCAGACAGACAGACTGACAGGATGTAATACATCACCATCCAGACAGACTGACAGGATGTAATACATCACCATCCAGACAGACAGGATGTAATACATCACCATCCAGACAGACAGACAGGATGTAATACATCACCATCCAGACAGACAGACTGACAGGATGTAATACATCACCATCCAGACAGACAGGATGTAATACATCACCATCCATCCAGACAGACAGACAGACAGACAGACAGACAGACAGACAGGAGGTAATACATCACCATCCAGACAGACTGACAGGATGTAATACATCACCATCCAGACAGACAGGATGTAATACATCACCATCCAGACAGACAGGATGTAATACATCACCATCCAGACAGACAGGATGTAATACATCACCATCCAGACAGACAGGATGTAATACATCACCATCCAGACAGACAGGATGTAATACATCACCATCTAGACAGACAGGATGTAATACATCACCATCCAGACTGACAGGATGTAATACATCACCATCCAGACAGACAGACAGGATGTAATACATCACCATCCAGACAGACAGGATGTAATACATCACCATCCATCCAGACAGACAGACAGGATGTAATACATCACCATCTAGACAGACAGACAGGATGTAATACATCACCATCCAGACAGACAGACAGACAGGATGTAATACATCACCATGAAGACAGACAGACAGACAGGATGTAACACATCACCATCCAGACAGACTGACAGACAGACAGACTGACAGGATGTAATACATCACCATCCAGACAGACAGACAGACAGGATGTAATACATCACCATGAAGACAGACAGACAGGATGTAATACATCACCATCCAGACAGACTGACAGACAGACAGACAGACAGACAGGATGTAATACATCACCATCCATCTAGACAGACAGACTGACAGGATGTAATACATCACCATCCAGACTGACAGGATGTTTTACATCACCATCCAGACTGACAGGATGTAATACATCACCATCCAGACTGACAGGATGTTTTACATCACCATCCAGACTGACAGGATGTAATACATCACCATCCAGACTGACAGGATGTTTTACATCACCATCCAGACTGACAGGATGTAATACATCACCATCCAGACAGACAGGATGTAATACATCACCATCCAGACAGACAGGATGTAATACATCACCATCCATCCAGACAGACAGACAGGATGTAATACATCACCATCCAGACAGACAGGATGTAATACATCACCATCCAGACTGACAGGATGCAATACATCACCATCCAGACTGACAGGATGTAATACATCACCATCCAGACAGACAGACAGACAGACAGGATGTAATACATCACCATCCATCCATCCAGACAGACAGGATGTAATACATTACCATCCAGACAGACTGACAGGATGTAATACATCACCATCCAGACTGACAGGATGTAATACACCACCATCCATCCAGACAGACAGACAGGATGTAATACACCACCATCCAGACAGACAGACAGGATGTAATACACCACCATCCAGACAGACAGACAGGATGTAATACATCACCATCCATCCAGACAGACAGGATGTAATACATCACCATCCATCCAGACAGACAGGATGTAATACATCACCATCCAGACAGACAGACAGACAGGATGTCATACATCACCATCCAGACAGACAGACAGACAGACAGACAGACAGACAGACAGACAGACAGACAGACAGACAGACAGACAGACAGACAGACAGACAGGATGTACTACATCACCATCCAGACAGACTGACAGACAGGATGTAATACACCACCATCCAGACAGACAGACAGGATGTAATACATCACCATCCATCCAGACAGACAGGATGTAATACATCACCATCCATCCAGACAGACTGACAGGATGTAGTACATCACCATCCATCCAGACAGACAGACAGGATGTAATACACCACCATCCAGACAGACTGACAGGATGTAATACACCACCATCCAGACAGACAGACAGGATGTAATACATCACCATCCATCCAGACAGACAGGATGTAATACATCACCATCCATCCAGACAGACAGGATGTAATACATCACCATCCAGACAGACAGACAGACAGACAGACAGGATGTAATACATCACCATCCAGACAGACAGACAGACAGACAGACAGACAGACAGACAGACAGACAGACAGACAGACAGACAGACAGACAGACAGACAGACAGACAGACAGGATGTACTACATCACCATCCAGACAGACTGACAGACAGGATGTAATACACCACCATCCAGACAGACAGACAGGATTAATACATCACCATCCATCCAGACAGACAGACAGACAGGATGTAATACATCACCATCCAGACAGACTGACAGGATGTAATACATCACCATCCATCCAGACAGACAGACAGACAGACAGACTGACAGGATGTAATACATCACCATCCATCCATACAGACAGACAGGATGTAATACACCACCATCCAGACTGACAGGATGTAATACATTACCATCCATCCAGACAGACAGACAGGATGTAATACACCACCATCCAGACAGACAGACAGGATGTAATACACCACCATCCAGACAGACAGACAGGATGTAATACATCACCATCCATCCAGACAGACAGGATGTAATACATCACCATCCATCCAGACAGACAGGATGTAATACATCACCATCCAGACAGACAGACAGACAGACAGACAGACAGGATGTAATACATCACCATCCAGACAGACAGACAGACAGACAGACAGACAGACAGACAGACAGACAGACAGACAGACAGACAGACAGACAGACAGACAGACAGACAGACAGACAGACAGACAGGATGTACTACATCACCATCCAGACAGACTGACAGACAGGATGTAATACACCACCATCCAGACAGACAGACAGTATGTAATACATCACCATCCATCCAGACAGACAGACAGACAGGATGTAATACATCACCATCCAGACAGACTGACAGGATGTAATACATCACCATCCATCCAGACAGACAGACAGACAGACAGACTGACAGGATGTAATACATCAACATCCATCCATACAGACAGACAGGATGTAATACACCACCATCCAGACTGACAGGATGTAATACATTACCATCCATCCAGACAGACAGACAGGATGTAATACATCACCATCCATCCAGACAGACAGACAGGATGTAATACACCACCATCCAGACAGACAGACAGGATGTAATACATCACCATCCATCCAGACTGACAGGATGTAATACATCACCATCCATCCAGACTGACAGGATGTAATACATCACCATCCATCCAGACAGACAGGATGTAATACATCACCATCCATCCATCCAGACAGACAGACAGACAGGATGTAATACATCACCATCCATCCAGACAGACAGACAGACAGACAGACAGGATGTAATACATCACCATCCAGACAGACAGACAGGATGTAATACATCGCCATCCAGACAGACAGAAAGACAGACAGGATGTAATACATCACCATCCAGACAGACAGACAGGATGTAATACATCACCATCCATCCAGACTGACAGGATGTAATACATCACCATCCATCCAGACTGACAGGATGTAATACATCACCATCCAGACAGACAGACAGACAGACAGACAGACAGACAGACAGACAGACAGACAGACAGACAGACAGACAGACAGACAGACAGACAGACAGACAGACAGACAGACAGACAGGATGTAATACACCACCATCCAGACTGACAAGATGTAATACATCACCATCCAGACAGACAGACAGGATGTAATACACCACCATCCAGACAGACAGACAGGATGTAATACATCACCATCCATCCAGACAGACAGACAGGATGTAATACATCACCATCCAGACTGACTGACAGACAGACAGGATGTAATACATCACCATCCATCCATCCAGACAGACTGACAGGATGTAATACATCACCATCCATCCAGACAGACTGACAGGATGTAATACATCACCATCCATCCAGACTGACAGACAGACAGGATGTAATACATCACAATCCATCCATCCATCCAGACAGACAGACAGGATGTAATACATCACCATCCATCCAGACAGACTGACAGACAGGATGTAATACATCACCATCCAGACAGACAGACAGACAGACAGACAGACAGACAGACAGACAGACAGGATGTAATACACCACCATCCATCCAGACAGGATGTAATACATCACCATCCATCCAGACAGACTGACAGGATGTAATACATCACCATCCATCCAGACAGACAGACAGACAGACAGACAGACAGACAGACAGGATGTAATACACCACCATCCATCCAGACAGACTGACAGGATGTAATACATCACCATCCATCCAGACAGACAGACAGACAGACAGACAGACAGACTGACAGGATGTAATACATCACCATCCATCCAGACAGACTGACAGACAGGATGTAATACATCACCATCCAGACAGACTGACAGACAGGATGTAATACACCACCATCCATCCAGACAGACAGACAGACAGGATGTAATACACCACCATCCATCCAGACAGACAGACAGACAGGATGTAATACATCACCATCCATCCAGACAGACAGACAGACTGACAGGATGTAATACATCACCATCCAGACAGACAGACAGACAGGATGTAATACATCACCATGAAGACAGACAGACAGACAGGATGTAATACATCACCATCCAGACAGACTGACAGACAGACAGACAGACAGACAGGATGTAATACATCACCATCCATCTAGACAGACAGACTGACAGGATGTAATACATCACCATCCAGACTGACAGGATGTTTTACATCACCATCCAGACTGACAGGATGTAATACATCACCATCCAGACTGACAGGATGTTTTACATCACCATCCAGACTGACAGGATGTAATACATCACCATCCAGACTGACAGGATGTTTTACATCACCATCCAGACTGACAGGATGTAATACATCACCATCCAGACAGACAGGATGTAATACATCACCATCCAGACAGACAGGATGTAATACATCACCATCCATCCAGACAGACAGACAGGATGTAATACATCACCATCCAGACAGACAGGATGTAATACATCACCATCCAGACTGACAGGATGTAATACATCACCATCCAGACTGACAGGATGTAATACATCACCATCCAGACAGACAGACAGACAGACAGGATGTAATACATCACCATCCATCCATCCAGACAGACAGGATGTAATACATCACCATCCAGACAGACTGACAGGATGTAATACATCACCATCCAGACTGACAGGATGTAATACACCACCATCCATCCAGACAGACAGACAGGATGTAATACACCACCATCCAGACAGACAGACAGGATGTAATACACCACCATCCAGACAGACAGACAGGATGTAATACATCACCATCCATCCAGACAGACAGGATGTAATACATCACCATCCATCCAGACAGACAGGATGTAATACATCACCATCCATCCAGACAGACAGACAGACAGGATGTAATACATCACCATCCAGACAGACTGACAGGATGTAATACATCACCATCCATCCAGACAGACAGACAGACAGACAGACAGGATGTACTACATCACCATCCAGACAGACTGACAGACAGGATGTAATACACCACCATCCAGACAGACAGACAGTATGTAATACATCACCATCCATCCAGACAGACAGACAGACAGGATGTAATACATCACCATCCAGACAGACTGACAGGATGTAATACATCACCATCCATCCAGACAGACAGACAGACAGACAGACTGACAGGATGTAATACATCAACATCCATCCATACAGACAGACAGGATGTAATACACCACCATCCAGACTGACAGGATGTAATACATTACCATCCATCCAGACAGACAGACAGGATGTAATACATCACCATCCATCCAGACAGACAGACAGGATGTAATACACCACCATCCAGACAGACAGACAGGATGTAATACATCACCATCCATCCAGACTGACAGGATGTAATACATCACCATCCATCCAGACTGACAGGATGTAATACATCACCATCCATCCAGACAGACAGGATGTAATACATCACCATCCATCCATCCAGACAGACAGACAGACAGGATGTAATACATCACCATCCATCCAGACAGACAGACAGACAGACAGACAGGATGTAATACATCACCATCCAGACAGACAGACAGGATGTAATACATCGCCATCCAGACAGACAGAAAGACAGACAGGATGTAATACATCACCATCCAGACAGACAGACAGGATGTAATACATCACCATCCATCCAGACTGACAGGATGTAATACATCACCATCCATCCAGACTGACAGGATGTAATACATCACCATCCAGACAGACAGACAGACAGACAGACAGACAGACAGACAGACAGACAGACAGACAGACAGACAGACAGACAGACAGACAGACAGACAGACAGGATGTAATACACCACCATCCAGACTGACAAGATGTAATACATCACCATCCAGACAGACAGACAGGATGTAATACACCACCATCCAGACAGACAGACAGGATGTAATACATCACCATCCATCCAGACAGACAGACAGGATGTAATACATCACCATCCAGACTGACTGACAGACAGACAGGATGTAATACATCACCATCCATCCATCCAGACAGACTGACAGGATGTAATACATCACCATCCATCCAGACAGACTGACAGGATGTAATACATCACCATCCATCCAGACTGACAGACAGACAGGATGTAATACATCACAATCCATCCATCCATCCAGACAGACAGACAGGATGTAATACATCACCATCCATCCAGACAGACTGACAGACAGGATGTAATACATCACCATCCAGACAGACAGACAGACAGACAGACAGACAGACAGACAGACAGACAGACAGACAGGATGTAATACACCACCATCCATCCAGACAGGATGTAATACATCACCATCCATCCAGACAGACTGACAGGATGTAATACATCACCATCCATCCAGACAGACAGACAGACAGACAGACAGACAGACAGACAGGATGTAATACACCACCATCCATCCAGACAGACTGACAGGATGTAATACATCACCATCCATCCAGACAGACAGACAGACAGACAGACAGACAGACTGACAGGATGTAATACATCACCATCCATCCAGACAGACTGACAGACAGGATGTAATACATCACCATCCAGACAGACTGACAGACAGGATGTAATACACCACCATCCATCCAGACAGACAGACAGACAGGATGTAATACACCACCATCCATCCAGACAGACAGACAGACAGGATGTAATACATCACCATCCATCCAGACAGACAGACAGACTGACAGGATGTAATACATCACCATCCAGACAGACAGACAGACAGGATGTAATACATCACCATGAAGACAGACAGACAGACAGGATGTAATACATCACCATCCAGACAGACTGACAGACAGACAGACAGACAGACAGGATGTAATACATCACCATCCATCTAGACAGACAGACTGACAGGATGTAATACATCACCATCCAGACTGACAGGATGTTTTACATCACCATCCAGACTGACAGGATGTAATACATCACCATCCAGACTGACAGGATGTTTTCATCACCATCCAGACTGACAGGATGTAATACATCACCATCCAGACTGACAGGATGTTTTACATCACCATCCAGACTGACAGGATGTAATACATCACCATCCAGACAGACAGGATGTAATACATCACCATCCAGACAGACAGGATGTAATACATCACCATCCATCCAGACAGACAGACAGGATGTAATACATCACCATCCAGACAGACAGGATGTAATACATCACCATCCAGACTGACAGGATGTAATACATCACCATCCAGACTGACAGGATGTAATACATCACCATCCAGACAGACAGACAGACAGACAGGATGTAATACATCACCATCCATCCATCCAGACAGACAGGATGTAATACATCACCATCCAGACAGACTGACAGGATGTAATACATCACCATCCAGACTGACAGGATGTAATACACCACCATCCATCCAGACAGACAGACAGGATGTAATACACCACCATCCAGACAGACAGACAGGATGTAATACACCACCATCCAGACAGACAGACAGGATGTAATACATCACCATCCATCCAGACAGACAGGATGTAATACATCACCATCCATCCAGACAGACAGGATGTAATACATCACCATCCAGACAGACAGACAGACAGGATGTAATACATCACCATCCAGACAGACAGACAGACAGACAGACAGACAGACAGACAGACAGACAGACAGACAGACAGACAGACAGACAGACAGGATGTACTACATCACCATCCAGACAGACTGACAGACAGGATGTAATACACCACCATCCAGACAGACAGACAGGATGTAATACATCACCATCCATCCAGACAGACAGGATGTAATACATCACCATCCATCCAGACAGACTGACAGGATGTAGTACATCACCATCCATCCAGACAGACAGACAGGATGTAATACACCACCATCCAGACAGACTGACAGGATGTAATACACCACCATCCAGACAGACAGACAGGATGTAATACATCACCATCCATCCAGACAGACAGGATGTAATACATCACCATCCATCCAGACAGACAGGATGTAATACATCACCATCCAGACAGACAGACAGACAGACAGGATGTAATACATCACCATCCAGACAGACAGACAGACAGACAGACAGACAGACAGACAGACAGACAGACAGACAGACAGACAGACAGACAGACAGGATGTACTACATCACCATCCAGACAGACTGACAGACAGGATGTAATACACCACCATCCAGACAGACAGACAGGATGTAATACATCACCATCCATCCAGACAGACAGACAGACAGGATGTAATACATCACCATCCAGACAGACTGACAGGATGTAATACATCACCATCCATCCAGACAGACAGACAGACAGACAGACTGACAGGATGTAATACATCACCATCCATCCATACAGACAGACAGGATGTAATACACCACCATCCAGACTGACAGGATGTAATACATTACCATCCATCCAGACAGACAGACAGGATGTAATACACCACCATCCAGACAGACAGACAGGATGTAATACACCACCATCCAGACAGACAGACAGGATGTAATACATCACCATCCATCCAGACAGACAGGATGTAATACATCACCATCCATCCAGACAGACAGGATGTAATACATCACCATCCAGACAGACAGACAGACAGACAGACAGACAGACAGACAGACAGACAGGATGTAATACATCACCATCCAGACAGACAGACAGACAGACAGACAGACAGACAGACAGACAGACAGACAGACAGACAGACAGACAGACAGACAGACAGACAGACAGGATGTACTACATCACCATCCAGACAGACTGACAGACAGGATGTAATACACCACCATCCAGACAGACAGACAGTATGTAATACATCACCATCCATCCAGACAGACAGACAGACAGGATGTAATACATCACCATCCAGACAGACTGACAGGATGTAATACATCACCATCCATCCAGACAGACAGACAGACAGACAGACTGACAGGATGTAATACATCAACATCCATCCATACAGACAGACAGGATGTAATACACCACCATCCAGACTGACAGGATGTAATACATTACCATCCATCCAGACAGACAGACAGGATGTAATACATCACCATCCGTCCAGACAGACAGACAGGATGTAATACACCACCATCCAGACAGACAGACAGGATGTAATACATCACCATCCATCCAGACTGACAGGATGTAATACATCACCATCCATCCAGACTGACAGGATGTAATACATCACCATCCATCCAGACAGACAGGATGTAATACATCACCATCCATCCATCCAGACAGACAGACAGACAGGATGTAATACATCACCATCCATCCAGACAGACAGACAGACAGACAGACAGGATGTAATACATCACCATCCAGACAGACAGACAGGATGTAATACATCGCCATCCAGACAGACAGAAAGACAGACAGGATGTAATACATCACCATCCAGACAGACAGACAGGATGTAATACATCACCATCCATCCAGACTGACAGGATGTAATACATCACCATCCATCCAGACTGACAGGATGTAATACATCACCATCCAGACAGACAGACAGACAGACAGACAGACAGACAGACAGACAGACAGACAGACAGACAGACAGACAGACAGACAGACTGACAGGATGTAATACACCACCATCCAGACTGACAAGATGTAATACATCACCATCCAGACAGACAGACAGGATGTAATACACCACCATCCAGACAGACAGACAGGATGTAATACATCACCATCCATCCAGACAGACAGACAGGATGTAATACATCACCATCCAGACTGACTGACAGACAGACAGGATGTAATACATCACCATCCATCCATCCAGACAGACTGACAGGATGTAATACATCACCATCCATCCAGACAGACTGACAGGATGTAATACATCACCATCCATCCAGACTGACAGACAGACAGGATGTAATACATCACAATCCATCCATCCATCCAGACAGACAGACAGGATGTAATACATCACCATCCATCCAGACAGACTGACAGACAGGATGTAATACATCACCATCCAGACAGACAGACAGACAGACAGACAGACAGACAGACAGACAGACAGACAGACAGACAGACAGACAGGATGTAATACACCACCATCCATCCAGACAGGATGTAATACATCACCATCCATCCAGACAGACTGACAGGATGTAATACATCACCATCCAGACAGACAGACAGACAGACAGACTGACAGGATGTAATACACCACCATCCATCCAGACAGACTGACAGGATGTAATACATCACCATCCATCCAGACAGACAGACAGACAGACAGACAGACAGACAGACAGACTGACAGGATGTAATACATCACCATCCATCCAGACAGACTGACAGACAGGATGTAATACATCACCATCCAGACAGACTGACAGACAGGATGTAATACACCACCATCCATCCAGACAGACAGACAGACAGGATGTAATACACCACCATCCATCCAGACAGACAGACAGACAGGATGTAATACATCACCATCCATCCAGACAGACAGACAGACAGGATGTAATACATCACCATCCATCCAGACTGACAGACAGGATGTAATACATCACCATCCAGACAGACAGACAGACAGACAGGATGTAATACATCACCATCCAGACAGACAGACAGACAGACAGACAGACAGACAGACAGACAGACAGACAGACAGACAGACAGACAGACAGACAGACAGGGATGTACTACATCACCATCCAGACAGACTGACAGACAGGATGTAATACACCACCATCCAGACAGACAGACAGGATGTAATACATCACCATCCATCCAGACAGACAGACAGGATGTAATACATCACCATCCAGACAGACTGACAGGCAGACAGACAGACTGACAGGATGTAATACATCACCATCCATCCATACAGACAGACAGGATGTAATACACCACCATCCAGACTGACAGGATGTAATACATCACCATCCAGACAGACAGACAGGATGTAATACACCACCATTCAGACAGACAGACAGGATGTAATACATCACCATCCATCCAGACAGACAGACAGGATGTAATACATCACCATCCATCCAGACTGACAGACAGACAGGATGTAATACATCACCATCCATCCATCCAGACAGACTGACAGGATGTAATACATCACCATCCATCCAGACAGACTGACAGGATGTAATACATCACCATCCATCCAGACTGACAGACAGACAGGATGTAATACATCACCATCCATCCATCCAGACAGACAGACAGGATGTAATACATCACCATCCATCCAGACAGACTGACAGACAGGATGTAATACATCACCATCCAGACAGACAGACAGACAGACAGACAGACAGACAGACAGACAGACAGACAGACAGACAGACAGACAGACAGACAGACAGGATGTAATACACCACCATCCATCCAGACAGACTGACAGACAGGATGTAATACATCACCATCCATCCAGACAGGATGTAATACATCATCCATCCATCCATCCATCCAGACAGACAGACAGACGGGATGGAATACATCACCATCCATCCAGACAGACTGGCAGGATGTAATACATCACCATCCAGACAGACAGACTGACAGGATGTAATACATCACCAGACAGACAGACAGGATGTAATACATCACCATCCAGACAGACAGGATGTAATACATCACCATCCAGACAGACAGACAGGATGTAATACATCACCATCCAGACAGACAGGATGTAATACATCACCATCCATCCAGACAGACAGACAGGATGTAATACATCACCATCCATCCAGACAGACAGGATGTAATACACCACCATCCATCCAGACAGACTGACAGGATGTAATACATCACCATCCATCCAGACAGACTGACAGACAGGATGTAATACATCACCATCCATCCAGACAGACAGACAGACAGGATGTAATACATCACCATCCAGACAGACAGGATGTAATACACCACCATCCATCCAGACAGACTGACAGGATGTAATACATCACCATCCATCCAGACAGACTGACAGGATGTAATACATCACCATCCAGACAGACAGACAGGATGTAATACATCACCATCCAGACAGACAGACAGGATGTAATACATCACCATCCAGACAGACAGGATTTAATACATCACCATCCAGACAGACAGACAGGATGTAATACATCACCATCTAGACAGACTGACAGACAGACAGACAGGATGTAATACATCACCATCCATCCAGACAGACAGGCAGACAGGATGTAAACACCACCATCCATCCAGACAGACAGACAGACAGGATGTAATACACCACCATCCATCCAGACAGACAGACAGACAGGATGTAATACATCACCATCCATCCAGACAGACAGACAGACAGACAGGATGTAATACATCACCATCCATCCAGACTGACAGACAGGATGTAATACACCACCATCCATCCAGACAGACAGACTGACAGGATGTAATACATCACCCTCCATCCAGACAGACAGACAGACAGACAGACTGACAGGATGTAATACATCACCATCCAGACAGACAGACAGACAGACAGGATGTAATACATCACCATCAGACAGACAGACAGACAGACAGACAGACAGACAGACAGACAGACAGACAGACAGGATGTAATACATCACCATCCATCCAGACAGACAGACAGGATGTAATACATCACCATCCAGACAGACAGACTGACAGGATGTAATACATCACCATCCAGACAGACTGACAGGATGTAATACATCACCATCCAGACTGACAGGATGTAATACATCACCATCCATCCAGACAGACAGACAGACAGACAGACAGACAGACAGACAGACAGACAGACAGACAGACAGACAGACAGACAGACAGGATGTAATACATCACCATCCATCCAGACAGACAGACAGGATGTAATACATCACCATCCATCCAGACAGACAGGATGTAATACACCACCATCCATCCAGACAGACTGACAGGATGTAATACATCACCATCCATCCATCAGACAGACAGACAGACAGACAGACAGGATGTAATACATCACCATCCATCCAGACAGACAGACAGACAGACAGACAGACAGACAGACAGGATGTAATACATCACCATCCAGACAGACAGACAGGATGTAATACATCACCATCCATCCATCCATCCATCCATCCATCCAGACAGACAGACAGACAGACAGACAGACAGACAGACAGACAGACAGACAGACAGACAGACAGACAGACAGGATGTAATACACCACCATCCATCCAGACAGGATGTAATACACCACCATCCATCCAGACAGACAGACAGACAGACAGACAGACAGACAGACAGACAGACAGGATGTAATACATCACCATCCATCCAGACAGACAGACAGACAGGATGTAATACATCACCATCCATCCAGACAGACAGACTGACAGGATGTAATACATCACCATCCATCCAGACAGACAGACTGACAGGATGTAATACATCACCATCCATCCAGACAGACAGACTGACAGGATGTAATACATCACCATCCATCCATCCATCCATCCATCCAGACAGACAGACAGACAGACAGACAGACAGACAGACAGACAGACAGACAGACAGACAGACAGACAGACAGACAGACAGACAGGATGTAATACATCAACATCCATCCAGACAGACTGACAGACAGGATGTAATACATCACCATCCATCCAGACAGGATGTAATACATCACCATCCATCCATCCATCCAGACAGACAGACAGACGGGATGGAATACATCACCATCCAGACAGACAGACTGGCAGGATGTAATACATCACCAGACAGACAGACAGGATGTAATACATCACCATCCAGACAGACAGGATGTAATACATCACCATCCAGACAGACAGACAGGATGTAATACATCACCATCCAGACAGACAGGATGTAATACATCACCATCCATCCAGACAGACAGACAGGATGTAATACATCACCATCCATCCAGACAGACAGGATGTAATACACCACCATCCATCCAGACAGACTGACAGGATGTAATACATCACCATCCATCCAGACAGACTGACAGACAGGATGTAATACATCACCATCCATCCAGACAGACAGACAGACAGGATGTAATACATCACCATCCAGACAGACAGGATGTAATACACCACCATCCATCCAGACAGACTGACAGGATGTAATACATCACCATCCATCCAGACAGACTGACAGGATGTAATACATCACCATCCAGACAGACAGACAGGATGTAATACATCACCATCCAGACAGACAGACAGGATGTAATACATCACCATCCAGACAGACAGGATTTAATACATCACCATCCAGACAGACAGACAGGATGTAATACATCACCATCTAGACAGACTGACAGGATGTAATACATCACCATCCAGACAGACAGACAGACAGACAGACAGACAGACAGACAGACAGACAGACAGACAGACAGACAGACAGACAGACAGACAGACAGACAGACAGACAGGATTTAATACATCACCATCCAGACAGACAGACAGGATGTAATACATCACCATCCAGACAGACTGACAGGATGTAATACATCACCATCCAGACAGACAGGAGGTAATACATCACCATCCAGACAGACAGACAGGATGTAATACATCACCATCCAGACAGACTGACAGGATGTAATACATCACCATCCAGACAGACAGGATGTAATACATCACCATCCAGACAGACAGACAGGATGTAATACATCACCATCCAGACAGACAGACTGACAGGATGTAATACATCACCATCCAGACTGACAGGATGTAATACATCACCATCCAGACAGACAGACTGACAGGATGTAATACATCACCATCCATCCATCCAGACAGACAGACAGACAGACAGACAGGATGTAATACATCACCATCCATCCAGACAGACAGACAGACAGACAGGATGTAATACATCACCATCCATCCAGACAGACAGACAGGATGTAATACATCACCATCCAGACAGACAGACAGACAGACAGGATGTAATACATCACCATCCAGACAGACTGACAGACAGGATGTAATACATCACCATCCAGACAGACAGACAGGATGTAATACATCACCATCCAGACAGACAGACAGGATGTAATACATCACCATCCAGACAGACTGACAGACAGGATGTAATACATCACCATCCAGACAGACTGACAGACAGGATGTAATACATCACCATCCATCCAGACAGACAGACAGACAGACAGGATGTAATACATCACCATCCAGACAGACTGACAGACAGGATGTAATACATCACCATCCAGACAGACAGACAGGATGTAATACATCACCATCCATCCAGACAGACAGACAGACAGGATGTAATACATCACCATCCATCCAGACAGACAGACCTCAGATAGCTCATGTCTGTCCTCAGATAGCTCATGTCTGTCCTCAGATAGCTCCTGTCTGGATAACTCCCGTCTGTCCTCAGATAGCTCCTGTCTGTCCTCAGATAACTCCCGCCTGTCCTCAGGTAACTCCCGTCTGTCCTCAGATAACTCCCGTCTGTCCTCAGATAGCTCCCGTCTGTCCTCAGATAACTCCCGTCTGTCCTCAGATAACTCCCGTCTGTCCTCAGGTAACTCCCGTCTGTCCTCAGGTAACTCCCGTCTGTCCTCAGGTAACTCCCGTCTGTCCTCAGATAACTCCCGCCTGTCCTCAGATAACTCCCGCCTGTCCTCAGATAACTCCCGCCTGTCCTCAGATAACTCCCGTCTGTCCTCAGATAACTCCCGCCTGTCCTCAGATAACTCCCGCCTGTCCTCAGATAACTCCCGTCTGTCCTCAGATAACTCCCGTCTGTCCTCAGATAACTCCCGTCTGTCCTCAGATAACTCCCGTCTGTCCTCAGATAACTCCTGTCCGTCCTCAGATAGCTCCCGTCTGTCCTCAGATAACTCCTGTCTGTCCTCAGATAACTCCTGTCCGTCCTCAGATAACTCCCGTCTGTCCTCAGATAGCTCCTGTCTGTCCTCAGATAACTCCTGTCCGTCCTCAGATAACTCCCGCCTGTCCTCAGATAACTCCCGTCTGTCCTCAGATAACTCCTGTCCGTCCTCAGATAACTCCCGTCTGTCCTCAGATAGCTCCTGTCTGTCCTCAGGTAACTCCCGTCTGTCCTCAGGTAACTCCCGTCTGTCCTCAGGTAACTCCCGTCTGTCCTCAGGTAACTCCCGTCTGTCCTCAGATAACTCCCGTCTGTCCTCAGATAACTCCTGTCCGTCCTCAGATAACTCCCGTCTGTCCTCAGATAGCTCCTGTCTGTCCTCAGAAAGCTGACATACTTGAGGAGGAAATTTACAAAAAAAAATCTATAAAAATAATTGAAGAAAATCCGAATCATTGAACTGAGGAAAGTTGATTTGGTAAAATAAACCGGAACTGTTCAGGCCAAAGTAACTATATCCTGATTTCATTTGAGCGTTCAGAATCAGCTCAGGAGACAACAGCTTTTATATATATATATATATATCGATTTATTTTTAAATTCACCTTTCTTTAACCAGGTGGCCAGTTGAGAACAAGTTCTCATTTACAACTGTGACCTGGCCAAGATAAAGCAAAGCAGTGCGACAAAAAAAACACAGAATTACACATGGAGTAAACAAACATACACTGAATAACACAACAAAATAACAAAATATATAAACAGTGTGTGTAAATGGAGTAAGGAGGCAAGGCAATAAATAGGCCATATAGTGACAAAGTAATTACAATTGATCAAATTACAGGCAATCGGGTGCCATTTAAGAAGAGCCTCTCTGTGCTTTGCTGTGTTAGAGATTCTATTGTATCCATTGTCTTTCAGCTGTATGGAGGTAACAATGTAGTCTCCTGTCAATTGAATGGGGATTTTTAGCTGTCAGCTGTACACTGAGGCAACCAACAGGTTTCATAGCAACATGTTTATCTGCCATAGCGCCGAACGACAGAGGACTTAGTCAAGGTCAGTAGACCCAGTTAACAAGCTGTTTGCAATCCAGTCCCTGTAGAAACACCGGAACATGCCGTAAAAACACACTGAGACAGTCAGAGTAGCGATGCTATTTCTATACTGCCTCAGCCAGAGTAGCTATGCTGGTTCTATGCTGCCTCAGTCAGAGTAACTATGCTGTTTCTATACTGCCTCAGTCAGAGTAACTATGCTGGTTCTATACTGCCTCAGTCAGAGTAACTATGCTGGTTCTATACTGCCTCAGTCAGAGTAAATGCTGGTTCTATACTGCCTCTGTAACTATGTTCTATACTGCCTCAGTCAGAGTAACTATGCTGGTTCTATACTGCCTCAGTCAGAGTAACTATGCTGGTTCTATACTGCCTCAGTCAGAGTAACTATGCTGTTTCTATACTGCCTCAGTCAGAGTAACTATGCTGGTTCTATACTGCCTCAGTCAGAGTAACTATGCTGTTTCTATAGTGCCTCAGCCAGAGTAACTATGCTGGTTCTATACTGCCTCAGTCAGAGTAACTATGCTGGTTCTATACTGCCTCAGTCAGAGTAACTATGCTGGTTCTATACTGCCTCAGTCAGAGTAACTATGCTGTTTCTATACTGCCTCAGTCAGAGTAACTATGCTGGTTCTATACTGCCTCAGTCAGAGTAACTATGCTGTTTCTATACTGCCTCGGGTATTTTCATATCTCAGGGAAGGGTGTTGTTGTTATGCAGTGAGGTAAAGCAGGAGAGAGAGAAGGGGGAAAGAGGAGCCAGGCGAGAGGAGAGGGGAGAAGAGGATTGACATCAAAGCCAGGTTTCTTGCCACCAGAGAGACCGAGTGGAATAAATCTGCCCCAGAGTCTATTACTCATGGTGCACTGAGGGACGGTAATGAGGGCGTTGCAGCGATGAAAACACGTGTTACGGTGATGATTAACAGAGAGTTATGGGGATACTAAGGACGTTATGGTGTTGATTATGAGGGGGTCACAGTGTGGAATATGAGGGGGTTACAGTGTGGAATATGAGGGGTCACAGTGTGGAATATGAGGGGGTTACAGTGTTGAATATGAGGGGGTCACAGTGTTAAATATGAGGGGGTTATGGTGGTGAATATGTGGGGTTAAAGTGTGGAATATGAGGGGGTTATGGTGTTGAATATGAGGGGTCACAGTGTTGAATATGAGGGGTTATGGTGTTGAATATGGGGGTCACAGTGTTGAATATGAGGGGGTCACAGTGTGGAATATGAGGGGGTTATGGTGGTGAATATGTGGGGGTTACAGTGTTGAATATGAGGGGGTTATGGTGTTGAATATGAGGGAGTCACAGTGTGGAATATGAGGGGGTCACAGTGTGGAATATGAGGGGGTTACAGTGTTGAATATGAGGGGGTTATGGTGTTGAATATGAGGGGGTTATGGTGTTGAATATGTGGGGATTACAGTGTGGAATATGAGGGGGTTATGGTGTTGAATATGAGGGGGTTACAGTGTTGAATATGAGGGGTTACAGTATTGAATATGAGGGGGTTACAGTGTTGAATATGAGGGGGTCACAGTGTTGAATATGAGGGGGTTACAGTATTGAATATGAGGGGTTACAGTGTTGAATATGAGGGGGTCACAGTGTGGAATATGAGGGGGTTACAGTGTGGAATATGAGGGGGTTATGGTGTTGAATATGAGGGGGTCACAGTGTTGAATATGAGGGGGTCACAGTGTGGAATATGAGGGGGTCACAGTGTGGAATATGAGGGGTTACAGTGTTGAATATGAGGGGGTCACAGTGTTAAATATGAGGGGGTTATGGTGGTGAATATGTGGGGTTAAAGTGTGGAATATGAGGGGGTTATGGTGTTGAATATGAGGGGTCACAGTGTTGAATATGAGGGGGTCACAGTGTGGAATATGAGGGGGTTATGGTGGTGAATATGTGGGGGTTACAGTGTGGAATATGAGGGGGTTATGGTGGTGAATATGTGGGGGTTACAGTGTTGAATATGAGGGGTTATGGTGTTGAATATGAGGGAGTCACAGTGTGGAATATGAGGGGGTCACAGTGTGGAATATGAGGGGGTTACAGTGTTGAATATGAGGGGGTTATGGTGTTGAATATGTGGGGATTACAGTGTGGAATATGAGGGGGTTATGGTGTTGAATATGAGGGGTTACAGTGTTGAATATGAGGGGTTACAGTATTGAATATGAGGGGGTTACAGTGTTGAATATGAGGGGGTCACAGTGTTGAATATGAGGGGTTACAGTATTGAATATGAGGGGGTTACAGTGTTGAATATGAGGGGGTCACAGTGTGGAATATGAGGGGTTACAGTGTGGATTATGAGGGGGTTATGGTGTTGAATATGAGGGGTCACAGTGTTGAATATGAGGGGGTCACAGTGTGGAATATGAGGGGGTCACAGTGTGGAATATGAGGGGTTACAGTGTTGAATATGAGGGGGTCACAGTGTTAAATATGAGGGGGTTATGGTGGTGAATATGTGGGGTTAAAGTGTGGAATATGAGGGGGTTATGGTGTTGAATATGAGGGGGTCACAGTGTTGAATATGAGGGGGTCACAGTGTGGAATATGAGGGGTTATGGTGGTGAATATGTGGGGGTTACAGTGTTGAATATGAGGGGGTTATGGTGTTGAATATGAGGGAGTCACAGTGTGGAATATGAGGGGGTCACAGTGTGGAATATGAGGGGTTACAGTGTTGAATATGAGGGGGTTATGGTGTTGAAAATGTGGGGATTACAGTGTGGAATATGAGGGGGTTATGGTGTTGAATATGAGGGGGTCACAGTGTTGAATATGAGGGGTTACAGTGTTGACTATGAGGGGTTACAGTGTTGAATATGAGGGGGTCACAGTGTTGAATATGAGGGGTCACCGTGTTGAATATGTGGGGGTTACAGTGTTGAATATGAGGGGTTACAGTGTTGAATATGAGGGGGTTACAGTGTTGAATATGAGGTGGTTACAGTGTGGAATATGAGGGGGTTACAGTGTTGACTATGAGGGGGTCACAGCATTGAATATGAGGGGGTTAAAGTGTTGAATATGTGGGGGTTATGGTGTTGAATATGAGGGGTTACAGTGTTGAATATGAGGGGTTACAGTATTGAATATGAGGGGGTTACAGTGTTGAATATGAGGGGGTCACAGTGTTGAATATGAGGGGGTTACAGTATTGAATATGAGGGGTTACAGTGTTGAATATGAGGGGGTCACAGTGTGGAATATGAGGGGGTTACAGTGTGGAATATGAGGGGGTTATGGTGTTGAATATGAGGGGGTTACAGTGTTGACTATGAGGGGGTCACAGTGTGGAATATGAGGGGGTTACAGTGTGGAATATGAGGGGGTTATGGTGTTGAATATGAGGGGGTTACAGTGTTGACTATGAGGGGGTCACAGTGTTGACTATGAGGGGGTCACAGTGTTGACTATGAGGGGGTCACAGTGTTGAATATGAGGGGGTTACGGTTAGCAGGTACAGGCTACAAGGAGAGGGGTTCTAGACAGTTAGCAGGTACAGGCTACAAGGAGAGGGGTTCTAGACAGTTAGCAGGTACAGGCTACAAGGAGAGGGGTTCTAGACAGTTAGCAGGTACAGGCTACAAGGAGAGGGGTTCTAGACAGTTAGCAGGTACAAGCTACAAGGAGGAGGGGTTAGGGGTTCTAGACAGTTAGCAGGTACAGGCTACAAGGAGAGGGGTTCTAGACAGTTAGCAGGTACAGGCTACAAGGAGAGGGGTTCTAGACAGTTAGCAGGTACAGGCTACAAGGAGAGGGGTTCTAGACAGTTAGCAGGTACAGGCTACAAGGAGAGGGGTTCTAGACAGTTAGCAGGTACAGGCTACAAGGAGAGGGGTTCTAGACAGTTAGCAGGTACAGGCTACAAGGAGAGGGGTTCTAGACAGTTAGCAGGTACAGGCTACAAGGAGAGGGTTCTAGACAGTTAGCAGGTACAGGCTACAAGGAGAGGGGTTCTAGACAGTTAGCAGGTACAGGCTACAAGGAGAGGGGTTCTAGACAGTTAGCAGGTACAGGCTACAAGGAGAGGGGTTCTAGACAGTTAGCAGGTACAGGCTACAAGGAGAGGGGTTCTAGACGGTTAGCAGGTACAGGCTACAAGGAGAGGGGTTCTAGACAGTTAGCAGGTACAGGCTACAAGGAGAGGGGTTCTAGACAGTTAGCAGGTACAGGCTACAAGGAGAGGGGTTCTAGACAGTTAGCAGGTACAGGCTACAAGGAGAGGGGTTCTAGACAGTTAGCAGGTACAGGCTACAAGGAGAGGGTTCTAGACAGTTAGCAGGTACAGGCTACAAGGAGAGGGGTTCTAGACAGTTAGCAGGTACAGGCTACAAGGAGAGGGGTTCTAGACAGTTAGCAGGTACAGGCTACAAGGAGAGGGGTTCTAGACAGTTAGCAGGTACAGGCTACAAGGAGAGGGGTTCTAGACAGTTAGCAGGTACAGGCTACAAGGAGAGGGGTTCTAGACAGTTAGCAGGTACAGGCTACAAGGAGAGGGGTTCTAGACAGTTAGCAGGTACAGGCTACAAGGAGAGGGGTTCTAGACAGTTAGCAGGTACAGGCTACAAGGAGAGGGGTTCTAGACAGTTAGCAGGTACAGGCTACAAGGAGAGGGGTTCTAGACAGTTAGCAGGTACAGGCTACAAGGAGAGGGGTTCTAGACAGTTAGCAGGTACAGGCTACAAGGAGAGGGTTCTAGACAGTTAGCAGGTACAGGCTACAAGGAGAGGGGTTCTAGACAGTTAGCAGGTACAGGCTACAAGGAGAGGGGTTCTAGACAGTTAGCAGGTACAGGCTACAAGGAGAGGGGTTCTAGACAGTTAGCAGGTACAGGCTACAAGGAGAGGGGTTCTAGACAGTTAGCAGGTACAGGCTACAAGGAGAGGGGTTCTAGACAGTTAGCAGGTACAGGCTACAAGGAGAGGGGTTCTAGACAGTTAGCAGGTACAGGCTACAAGGAGAGGGGTTCTAGACAGTTAGCAGGTACAGGCTACAAGGAGAGGGGTTCTAGACAGTTAGCAGGTACAGGCTACAAGGAGAGGGGTTCTAGACAGTTAGCAGGTACAGGCTACAAGGAGAGGGGTTCTAGACAGTTAGCAGGTACAGGCTACAAGGAGAGGGGTTCTAGACAGTTAGCAGGTACAGGCTACAAGGAGAGGGGTTCTAGACAGTTAGCAGGTACAGGCTACAAGGAGAGGGGTTCTAGACAGTTAGCAGGTAAAGGCTACAAGGAGAGGGGTTCTAGACGGTTAGCAGGTACAGGCTACAAGGAGAGGGGTTCTAGACAGTTAGCAGGTACAGGCTACAAGGAGAGGGGTTCTAGACAGTTAGCAGGTACAGGCTACAAGGAGAGGGGTTCTAGACGGTTAGCAGGTACAGGCTACAAGGAGAGGGGTTCTAGACACCTAATATTATGCCCTAACTTACACTACTGGGGAATTGTAATGTGTGTGCGTGCGTGCGTGTGTGTGTGTGTGTCAGATACCTAAGAAACCTTGAACAACCTGCACTTACACAGCAAAGTTTGCCATTTAACTGACGCTCTTAACCAGAGCAACTGTTTAGTGCATTCATCTTAAGTGATATGACTCAGATGCAGAATGTTAACAGTAGGGACAGGACACCCATATAAAACACCTCACCTGTTGTGGCTGAATAGATGCATCCTCTCCTTCCATTCAGGAGCTTGGGCTGATTTCAAGGTTTTACTGCTAACCTACAAAGCATTACATGGGCTTGCTCCTACCTATCTCTCTGATTTGGTCCTGCCGTACAGACCTACACGTACGCTACGGTCACAAGACGCAGGCCTTCTAATTGTCCCTAGAATTTCTAAGCAAACACCTGGAGGCAGGGCTTTCTCCTATAGAGCTCCATTTTTATGGAATGGTCTGCCTACCCATGTCAGAGACGCAAACTCGGTCTCAACCTTTAAGTCTTTACTGAAGACTCATCTCTTCCGTGGGTCATATGATTGAGTGTAGTCTGGCCCAGGGGTGTGAAGGTGAATGGCAAGGCACTGGAGCGAAGAACAGCCCTTGCTGTCTCTGCCTGGCCGGTTCCTCTCTTTCCACTGGGATTCTCTGACTCTAACCCTATTACAGGGGCTGAGTCACTGGCTTACTGGTGCTCTCCCATGCCGTCCCTAGGAGGGGTGTGTCACTTGAGTGGGTTGAGTCACTGACGTGATCTTCCTGTCTGGGTTGGCGCCCCCCCCCCCCCTCGGGTTCGTGCAGTGGAGGAAATCTTTGTGTGCTATACTCTGCCTTGTCTCAGGATGGTAAGTTGGTGGTTGAAGATATCCCTCTAGTGGTGTGGGGGCTGTGCTTTGGCAAAGTTGAACAGTTGAAGTAGGAAGTTTACATACACTTTAGCCAACTACATCTAAACTCAGTTTTTCACAATTCTTGACATTTAGTCCTCGTGACAATTCCTTATCTTAGGTCAGTTAGGATCACCACTTCATTTTAAGAATGTGAAATGTCAGAATAATAGAGAGAATTCTTTATTTCAGCTTTTATTTCTTTCATCACATTCCCAGTGGGTCAGAAGTTTACATACACTCAATTAGTATTTGGTAGCATTGCCTTCAAATTGTTGAACTTGGGACAAACTTTTCGGGTAGCCTTCCACAAGCTTCCCACAATAAGTTGGGTGAATTTTGGCCCATTCCTCCTGACAGAGCTGGTGTAACTGAGTCAGGTTTGTAGGCCTCCTTGCTCACACATGCTTTTTCAGTTCTGCCCACAAATTTTATATAGGATTGAGGTCAGGGCTTTGTGATGGCCACTCCAATACCTTGACTTTGTTGTCCTTAACCTTGACTTTGATGTCCTTACCTTTGCGACCAAGCTTTAACTACCTTACTGATGTCTTGAGATGTTGCTTCAATATATCCACAGAATTTTCCACCCTCATGATGCCATCTATTTTGTGAAGTGCACCAGTCCCTCCTGCAGTAAAAGCACGCCCATAACATGATGCTGTCGTGCTTCACGGTTGGGATGGTGTTCTTCGGCTTGCAAGCACCCCCCCTTTTTCCTCTAAACATAACGATGGTCATTATGGCCAAACAGTTCTATTGTTGTTTCATCAGACCAGAGGACACTCCAAAAAGTAAAATATTTGTCCCCATGTGCAGTTGAAAACCGTAGTCTGGCTTTTTTATTGTGGTTTTGGAGCAGTGGCTTCTTCCTTGTTGAGCGGCCTTTCAGGTTATGTCGATATAGGACTTGTTTTACTGTGGATATAGATTTGTACCCGTTTCCTCCAGCATCTTCACCAGGTCCTTTACTGTTGTTCTGGGATTGATTTGCACTTTTAACACCAAAGTACGTTCATCTCTAGGAGACAGAACGCGTTTCCTTCCTGAGCGGTATGACGGCTGCGTGGTCCCATGGTGTTTATACTTGAGTACTATTGTTTGTAAAGATGAACGTGGTACCTTCAGGCATTTGGAAATTGCACCCAAGGATGAACCAGACTTGTGGAGGTCTACAATTTTTTTTCATAGGTCTTGGCTGATTTCTTCTGATTTTCCCATGATGTCAAGCAAGGAGGCACTGAGGTTGAAGGTAGGCCTTGAAATATATCCACAGGTACACCTCCAATTGACTCAAATGATGTCAATTAGCCTATCAGAAGCTTCTAGAGCCATGACATCATTTTCTGGAATTTTCCAAGCTGTTTAAAGGCACAGACAACTTAGTGTATGTAAACTTCTGACCCACTGGAATTGTGATACAGTGAATTATAAGTGAAATAATCTGTATGAAAACAATTATTGGAAAAATAACTTTTGTCATGCACAAAGTAGATGTCCTAACCGACTAGCCAAAACTATAGTTTGTTAACAAGACATTTGTGGAGTGGTTGAAAAACGAGGTTTAATGACTCCAACCTAAGTGTATGTAAACTTCCAACTTCAAATGTATATACAGTATATATCCTGCCTGGTTGTCCCTGTCTGGGGGTATCGTCGGACGGGGCCACAGAGTCCCCCAACCCCCCCGTCTCAGTCTCCACTGTCTATGCTGCAATAGTCTATGTGCAGGGGGGCTAGGGTCTGTTATATCTGGTGTCCTGTGTAAATTTAAGATGCTTCTCTAAATCTCTCTCCCTCCCATCCCGGAGGACCTGAGCCCTGGCTCCATGCCTCAGGACTACCTGGCCCAATGAGTCCTGATTGTCCCCAGTCCACCTATCCCTCCCCTCCCGGAGGACCTGAGCCCTGGCTCCATGCCTCAGGACTACCTGGCCCAATGAGTCCTGATTGTCCCCAGTCCACCTATCCCTCCCCTCCCGGAGGACCTGAGCCCTGGCTCCATGCCTCAGGACTACCTGGCCCAATGAGTCCTGATTGTCCCCAGTCCACCTATCCCTCCCCTCCCGGAGGACCTGAGCCCTGGCTCCATGCCTCAGGACTACCTGGCCCAATGAGTCCTGATTGTCCCCAGTCCACCTGGTCATGCTGCTGCTCCACTTTTAGCTGTAATGCCTATGGCTAGGGAACGCTGACCTGTTCACCGAATGTGCTACCTTGTCCGGGAACAGCTGCTTTCAACTCTCTCTCTGTCTCTACCGTACCTACTGTCTCGACCTCTGAATGCTTGGCTATGAGTAGCCAACTGACATTTACTTCTGAGGTGCTGACCTTTTGCACCCTCTACAATCACTGTGATTATTATTATCGGACCCTGTTGGTCATTTATGAACGTTTGAACATCTTGAAGAACAATCTGGCCTTAACTGGCCCTGTCCTCTTATAATCTCCACACGACACAGCCAGAAGAGGACTGGCCACCCCTCAGACTACACACTATAGGGCTACATACTATAGGACTACATACTACATACTACAGGACTACACACTATAGGACTGGATACTACATACTATAGGGCTACATACTACATACTACAGGACTACATACTACATACTATAGGACTACATACTACATACTATAGGACTACATACTACATACTATAGGACTACATACTACATACTATAGGACTACATACTACATACTATAGGACTACATACTACATACTATAGGACTACATACTACATACTACATACTACATACTACATACTACATACTACATACTACATACTACATACTACATACTACATACTACATACTATAGCTAATCAAAGCATTTAGCTACGAACGCCTTGTTCTGGTCATTTACCGTTGAATTCATCTAACCTTCTTTCAACTCATAAGCCATGTTCTATTTGTTTCATAGTCGATGTGTAATCATATTTCATGACAGGACACAATATGTCTGTCAGGGAATGCTATTCTGATATGTCAGATGAAGAGATAGACCAGAAAGTCAGAGCAATTAAGGCAGGGATGCCCCATGCCGGCTTTAAGATGGCCAAAGGAAGTCTCAGAGCAGTGGGCCATCATGTACAATGAAGAAGAGTTGGGGAGTCTTCGTAGCGTTTAGAAGGATGCCCCATGCCGGCTTTAAGATGGGCCATCGTGTACAATGGAGAAGAGTAGGGGAGTCTTCGTAGAGTTTAGAAGGATGCCCCATGCCGGCTTTAAGATGGGCCATCGTGTACAATGAAGAAGAGTTGGGGAGTCTTCGTAGCGTTTAGAAGGATGCCCCATGCCGGCTTTAAGATGGGCCATCGTGTACAATGAAGAAGAGTTGGGGAGTCTTCGCAGCGTGTAGAAGGATGCCCCATGCTGGCTTTAAGATGGGCCATCGTGTACAATGAAGAAGAGTTGGGGAGTCTTCGCAGCGTGTAGAAGGATGCCCCATGCCGGCTTTAAGATGGGCCATCGTGTACAATGGAGAAGAGTAGGGGAGTCTTCGCAGCGTTTAGAAGGATGCCCCATGCCGGCTTTAAGATGGTCAGAGGAAGTCTCAGAGCAGTGGGCCATCATGTACAATGAAGAAGAGTTGGGGAGTCTTCGTAGCGTTTAGAAGGATGCCCCATGCCGGCTTTAAGATGGGCCATCGTGTACAATGGAGAAGAGTAGGGGAGTCTTCGTAGAGTTTAGAAGGATGCCCCATGCCGGCTTTAAGATGGGCCATCGTGTACAATGAAGAAGAGTTGGGGAGTCTTCGTAGCGTTTAGAAGGATGCCCCATGCCGGCTTTAAGATGGGCCATCGTGTACAATGAAGAAGAGTTGGGGAGTCTTCGCAGCGTGTAGAAGGATGCCCCATGCTGGCTTTAAGATGGGCCATCGTGTACAATGAAGAAGAGTTGGGGAGTCTTCGCAGCGTGTAGAAGGATGCCCCATGCCGGCTTTAAGATGGGCCATCGTGTACAATGGAGAAGAGTAGGGGAGTCTTCGCAGCGTTTAGAAGGATGCCCCATGCCGGCTTTAAGATGGTCAGAGGAAGTCTCAGAGCAGTGGGCCATCATGTACAATGAAGAAGAGTTGGGGAGTCTTCGTAGCGTTTAGAAGGATGCCCCATGCCGGCTTTAAGATGGGCCATCGTGTACAATGGAGAAGAGTTGGGGAGTCTTCGCAGCGTGTAGATGGTGCAGGTATCATTGCCAGAATGATCCAGCTGCGTTGTATTGCTCAGCAAAGACACTCTGTTCCTGCTCCCCTGTCTCTCATCCACACAGATACAAATCACATTTTTTAATTCTTACTTATTCGAAGCAAAATGTTCAATGATGTATGAAATTTGAGTTGTTTATCAACTGGTAACATGAATAATGACGCAGGTTAAACATTTATCTTTTACTTCCATTGCTTTTTTTCAAGATACAACAGGTAAATATATTATTTCATATGCATATTGCATATGTCCCATCACCTAATGAACAACCACAATACCAGTCTGGTGTTCAGCATATGTCCCATCACCACAATACCAGTCTGGTGTTCAGCATATGTCCCATCCCCACAATACCAGTCTGGTGTTCAGCATATGTCCCATCACCACAATACCAGTCTGGTGTTCAGCATATGTCCCATCACCACAATACCAGTCTGGTGTTCAGCATATGTCCCATCACCACAATACCAGTCTGGTGTTCAGCATATGTCCCATCACCACAATACCAGTCTGGTGTTCAGCATATGTCCCATCCCCTAATGAACAACCACAATACCAGTCTGGTGTTCAGCATATGTCCCATCCCCTAATGAACAACCACAATACCAGTCTGGTGTTCAGCATATGTCCCATCCCCACAATACCAGTCTGGTGTTCAGCATATGTCCCATCACCACAATACCAGTCTGGTGTTCAGCATATGTCCCATCCCCACAATACCAGTCTGGTGTTCAGCATATGTCCCATCACCACAATACCAGTCTGGTGTTCAGCATATGTCCCATCACCACAACACCAGTCTGGTGTTCAGCATATGTCCCATCACCTAATGAACAACCACAATACCAGTCTGGTGTTCAGCATATGTCCCATCACCACAACACCAGTCTGGTGTTCAGCATATGTCCCATCACCTAATGAACAACCACAATACAAGTCTGGTGTTCAGCATATGTCCCATCACCACAATACCAGTCTGGTGTTCAGCATATGTCCCATCACCACAATACCAGTCTGGTGTTCAGCATATGTCCCATCACCACAATACCAGTCTGGTGTTCAGCATATGTCCCATCACCACAATACCAGTCTGGTGTTCAGCATATGTCCCATCCCCACAATACCAGTCTGGTGTTCAGCATATGTCCCATCCCCTAATGAACAACCACAATACCAGTCTGGTGTTCAGCATATGTCCCATCCCCTAATGAACAACCACAATACCAGTCTGGTGTTCAGCATATGTCCCATCACCACAATACCAGTCTGGTGTTCAGCATATGTCCCATCCCCACAATACCAGTCTGGTGTTCAGCATATGTCCCATCACCTAATGAACAACCACAATACCAGTCTGGTGTTCAGCATATGTCCCATCACCACAATACCAGTCTGGTGTTCAGCATATGTCCCATCCCCACAATACCAGTCTGGTGTTCAGCATATGTCCCATCCCCACAATACCAGTCTGGTGTTCAGCATATGTCCCATCCCCTAATGAACAACCACAATACCAGTCTGGTGTTCAGCATATGTCCCATCACCTAATGAACAACCACAATACCAGTCTGGTGTTCAGCATATGTCCCATCCCCACAATACCAGTCTGGTGTTCAGCATATGTCCCATCACCACAATACCAGTCTGGTGTTCAGCATATGTCCCATCCCCACAATACCAGTCTGGTGTTCAGCATATGTCCCATCACCACAATACCAGTCTGGTGTTCAGCATATGTCCCATCACCTAATGAACAACCACAATACCAGTCTGGTGTTCAGCATATGTCCCATCCCCACAATACCAGTCTGGTGTTCAGCATATGTCCCATCACCTAATGAACAACCACAATACCAGTCTGGTGTTCAGCATATGTCCCATCCCCACAATACCAGTCTGGTGTTCAGCATATGTCCCATCACCACAATACCAGTCTGGTGTTCAGCATATGTCCCATCCCCACAATACCAGTCTGGTGTTCAGCATATGTCCCATCACCACAATACCAGTCTGGTGTTCAGCATATGTCCCATCACCACAATACCAGTCTGGTGTTCAGCATATGTCCCATCACCACAATACCAGTCTGGTGTTCAGCATATGTCCCATCCCCACAATACCAGTCTGGTGTTCAGCATATGTCCCATCACCACAATACCAGTCTGGTGTTCAGCATATGTCCCATCACCACAATACCAGTCTGGTGTTCAGCATATGTCCCATCCCCACAATACCAGTCTGGTGTTCAGCATATGTCCCATCCCCACAATACCAGTCTGGTGTTCAGCATATGTCCCATCCCCTAATGAACAACCACAATACCAGTCTGGTGTTCAGCATATGTCCCATCACCTAATGAACAACCACAATACCAGTCTGGTGTTCAGCATATGTCCCATCACCACAATACCAGTCTGGTGTTCAGCATATGTCCCATCACCACAATACCAGTCTGGTGTTCAGCATATGTCCCATCACCACAATACCAGTCTGGTGTTCAGCATATGTCCCATCACCACAATACCAGTCTGGTGTTCAGCATATGTCCCATCACCACAATACCAGTCTGGTGTTCAGCATATGTCCCATCACCACAATACCAGTCTGGTGTTCAGCATATGTCCCATCACCTAATGAACAACCACAATACCAGTCTGGTGTTCAGCATATGTCCCATCACCACAATACCAGTCTGGTGTTCAGCATATGTCCCATCCCCACAATACCAGTCTGGTGTTCAGCATATGTCCCATCCCCTAATGAACAACCACAATACCAGTCTGGTGTTCAGCATATGTCCCATCACCTAATGAACAACCACAATACCAGTCTGGTGTTCAGCATATGTCCCATCACCACAATACCAGTCTGGTGTTCAGCATATGTCCCATCACCACAATACCAGTCTGGTGTTCAGCATATGTCCCATCACCTAATGAACAACCACAATACCAGTCTGGTGTTCAGCATATGTCCCATCCCCACAATACCAGTCTGGTGTTCAGCATATGTCCCATCACCACAATACCAGTCTGGTGTTCAGCATATGTCCCATCCCCACAATACCAGTCTGGTGTTCATCTCTCTGGACTGTATTGACGATTCAACGGTCTTAAATCTCAGTTATTGTTTTCAAATCTACAAACAAAAACTATTTTCTTTACTTTCAGAGAGCGAGTTGATCAAGGGGTCGAACATGTAGATATTGCCAGATGTTCCCTGTCTGAGGAACAGGCCGTGGAAGCTTTATTGCTGGCGAAAGTGTCCATAACCAGAGGTAATTAAACTGTTCTGTATTCTCTTTCTCTCTTCCTCTCTGCCTGTCTTGTTGTACATGGAACCTGTCTCACATGCACAGTTTGGAGGAAGAAGGATACCTTGACCTGTCGAATTCTATCCACCTCTTCTGTGTGGGATATGTTCCTACCTCGTCTGCGGGCAGATCTGTAGCATTTCACAGAGAGTTGGAATATTCACCCATTAAAGTACAGAGGCGAACCTGACACCTCACCAGCTGTGGCATATCGGAATGCTCCGAACACCTGTGCACATTCTTGTTTTTGCCTTAGCACTACACAGCTCATTCATAATAATCAAGTCATCATCAAGTCGTATTCATGTCTAATAATGACATGATCTTCTATTGTTTTGTCCTCATGTGTCTGTTTTTCAGCATAAAGTCCTCTGGTGCCACTTTTAGTGTGGCCACCAAGTGAGACCACACACTCACAATAACAGTCTCTCTCCTTCACTTCATCCCTCTCCCCCTTCTCCCTAAATCCTCTAGGTTATATCAGCTGTGTCGGCGAACCCCTCCTGCATCTGAACTGGCTGACATGGAGGGCACAGCATGATCATAGGTGAGAGGTCAGGTGTCACGTAGAGTAGGCCAGAAGGCTAAACTGGATAACCTAACCTCTATCAAAATAAAAAGATGGCGGAACCGCAAAAGTTCTTCTGTGCAAAGGTGTTTATTTACAAGTGATTCCGGAACAAAAAAACAACAGTACTGCCATCAACGTCTACCTTATGGGACAGCTTAAAACAATGCTGCCCCATCCACAGCTCAATCCAAAACAAAAACCTCCCATTACTGAAAGAGAGGCTCCTTTTGTAGGGCTAGCCCCTCCCCACAGAACAATTAACTCTAATTAATTAATCAATTAACAAAACAAACCTACATTTTCCATGAACTACACATACTAAAGGATATACATTGCAACACGGTTTTAAACAATATCACAACATAACATTTACAACATTACATCACTACTGACAATATCTTTCAATAAGCCCATATGCATTAATGAGCCATTTGGGACAGGCACTATAAAGCCAACCCAATTCCCTTAGCTCGGGTCCTTTTCCAGCATACCCGGAAGCTACAGAGATGGAGAGAGAGGAACAGAACAAACAAACAATGCGCTCATCCACAACATTGATAAGTATAATACTTATTGTATCTCTCAAATATGAACACTGACAGGTGTGAAATGCATGCACCAAGACAGAAGTTAATTTGTGTGTCGACCCACATTGTTAACTTATCTTATAATGGCGCAGGGAGGAGTGAAGAATATGTGTGTGCGTTAAAGAACCAAATGCTGCCCGCGGCCAGTGACGGACTTCTCCGTCACATTACCTTCCTCCTCTCCTGAAGCGACCATGTACGGGAGCCTTGATAGGTAGTCCGCAGTAACGTTCTCTTTTCCTGCCTTGTGACGGACACAGAACCTGAAGGGCTGGAGCTCCAGATACCACCTGGTCACACGAGAATTCCGGTCCTTCATGGTCTGGATCCAGGTCAGTGCTCTGTGGTCCGTGTGCAGGTCAAATTCCCTCCCAAGAAGGTAGTAATGGAGGCTATCTAGGGCCCACTTTATAGCCAGGCACTCCTTTTCGATTGTAGAATACCTGGTTTCCCTGGGCAACAGCTTCCGACTCAGGTACAGCACAGGAAGCTCTTCTCTTGGCTCCCCTTGGGCCAGTACAGCTCCAATTCCTACAGCCGAAGCGTCCACCTGCACGAGAAATCTCTTCTGAAAATCAGGGGTCTGGAGAACAGGGAATGAGCACAGTCGGTTTTTCAGTGTCATGAAGGCTTCCTCACACTCCTCAGTCCACTTCACAGGGTTGCTGGCCCCCTTCGAAGTGAGGTTGGTCAGAGGGACAGCGATGGTCGAAAACTGTGGAATGAATCTCCGGTACTACCCTGCCAGACCTAGGAAGGACTTCACCTGTTTCTTGGTTCTGGGTTGAGGGCTATTCCTGATGGACTCCACTTTCTCCACCTGAGGCCGAACTTCACCCTTACCCAGCTGGTAACCCAGGTACTTTGTCTCCTGTTTCGCCCACTCACACTTCAGGAGGTTAAGCGTGAGGCCTGCTTCATGAATCTTCCCCAGGACTCTGCTAAGATGCTGTATGTGCTCCTCCCAGGAGTGGCTGTAGATCACCACGTCATCCAAGTAAGCAGCACAGTAATCGTCACAGTCCTGGAGGACCTTGTCCATCAGCCTCTGGAAAGTCGCAGATGTAATGAGCTCTACCTATTCTCTCCAGTAAGTCGTCAATGCGGGGCATGGGATAGGCATCAAACTGGGAGATGGCATTCACCTTACGGAAGTCCATGCAGACGCGCAAAGAGCCATCCTTCTTTGGGACAATGACAATAGGGCTGCTCCATTCACTTGAAGATGGCTCGACAACATTCATCTCTATCATGGTGTGGACCTCTTCCTTGAGGGCTACCACCAGCCTCTCAGGCACACGGTAAGGATGCTGGCAGACAGGGTTCTGGCCAGGTTTCAAACGAATGACGTGTTCTAGGACTTTGGTTCTTCCTGGTCTCTGACTGAAGAGGGCCGGATACTTGCCAAACAGCTGCTTCAGCTCATCTTGCTTGTCTTCTTCCAGGTGAGCCAGTATGACTTCTGCTCGTTCTTTCCATGCCTCTGTGACCCCATCCGACTCATCCTCTTCTACTCTGCGGACCAGAAAGGACTTTCCTTTGGAGAGTTCCTCTCTCTCCTCCCAGGCCTTGAGAAGGTTCACATGGTAGATTTGCTTTTTCTTACCCTTGTCCGGGTGCAGCACCTCGTAGGTCACTGGGCCCATCTTCCTCCCGATTAGGTACGGTCCTTGCCATTGCGCAAGGAGCTTGCTGGTAGACGAGGGAAGGAGGAGCAGGACTTTCTGTCCTGGCTCATACTTTCTGTGGCGAGCGTGCTGGTCATAGCCGCTCTTCTGGGCCTTCTCGGCTTGCTGAAGGTTTGCTCTAGCTTCCTCTCGGTACCGTTCCAACCTGTCTCGCATCTGGAGGACATACTGGACAATCCCCTGTCCTGAGGTAGCTACTGGGGAACCTTCCCAGCACTTCTTCAGCAGGTCCAGTGGTCCTTGCACTGGCCATCCATAGAGGAGTTCGAATGGCGAGAAACCTGTCGATGCCTGAGGCACCTCCCTGTAAGCAAAAAGCAGAAAGGGTAACCACTTATCCCAGTCTCTACCAGTGTCAGCCACAAACTTCCTCAGCATGTTCTTGAGCGTTTGATTGAATCTCTCTACAAGCCCATCCGTTTGGGGATCGTGTACAATGGAGAAGAGTAGGGGAGTCTTCGTAGAGTTTAGAAGGATGCCCCATGCCGGCTTTAAGATGGGCCATCGTGTACAATGAAGAAGAGTTGGGGAGTCTTCGTAGCGTTTAGAAGGATGCCCCATGCCGGCTTTAAGATGGGCCATCGTGTACAATGAAGAAGAGTTGGGGAGTCTTCGCAGCGTGTAGAAGGATGCCCCATGCCGGCTTTAAGATGGGCCATCGTGTACAATGGAGAAGAGTAGGGGAGTCTTCGTAGCGTTTAGAAGGATGCCCCATGCCGGCTTTAAGATGGGCCATCGTGTACAATGGAGAAGAGTAGGGGAGTCTTCGTAGAGTTTAGAAGGATGCCCCATGCCGGCTTTAAGATGGGCCATCGTGTACAATGAAGAAGAGTTGGGGAGTCTTCGCAGCGTGTAGAAGGATGCCCCATGCCGGCTTTAAGATGGGCCATCGTGTACAATGGAGAAGAGTAGGGGAGTCTTCGCAGCGTTTAGAAGGATGCCCCATGCCGGCTTTAAGATGGTCAGAGGAAGTCTCAGAGCAGTGGGCCATCATGTACAATGAAGAAGAGTTGGGGAGTCTTCGTAGCGTTTAGAAGGATGCCCCATGCCGGCTTTAAGATGGGCCATCGTGTACAATGGAGAAGAGTTGGGGAGTCTTCGCAGCGTGTAGATGGTGCAGGTATCATTGCCAGAATGATCCAGCTGCGTTGTATTGCTCAGCAAAGACACTCTGTTCCTGCTCCCCTGTCTCTCATCCACACAGATACAAATCACATTTTTAATTCTTACTTATTCGAAGCAAAATGTTCAATGATGTATGAAATTTGAGTTGTTTATCAACTGGTAACATGAATAATGACGCAGGTTAAACATTTATCTTTTACTTCCATTGCTTTTTTTCAAGATACAACAGGTAAATATATTATTTCATATGCATATTGCATATATCCCATCACCTAATGAACAACCACAATACCAGTCTGGTGTTCAGCATATGTCCCATCACCACAATACCAGTCTGGTGTTCAGCATATGTCCCATCACCACAATACCAGTCTGGTGTTCAGCATATGTCCCATCACCACAATACCAGTCTGGTGTTCAGCATATGTCCCATCACCACAATACCAGTCTGGTGTTCAGCATATGTCCCATCCCCACAATACCAGTCTGGTGTTCAGCATATGTCCCATCACCTAATGAACAACCACAATACCAGTCTGGTGTTCAGCATATGTCCCATCCCCACAATACCAGTCTGGTGTTCAGCATATGTCCCATCACCACAATACCAGTCTGGTGTTCAGCATATGTCCCATCCCCACAATACCAGTCTGGTGTTCAGCATATGTCCCATCACCACAACACCAGTCTGGTGTTCAGCATATGTCCCATCACCACAATACCAGTCTGGTGTAAAGCATATGTCCCATCACCACAATACCAGTCTGGTGTTCAGCATATGTCCCATCACCACAATACCAGTCTGGTGTTCAGCATATGTCCCATCCCCACAATACCAGTCTGGTGTTCAGCATATGTCCCATCACCACAATACCAGTCTGGTGTTCAGCATATGTCCCATCACCACAATACCAGTCTGGTGTTCAGCATATGTCCCATCCCCACAATACCAGTCTGGTGTTCAGCATATGTCCCATCACCACAATACCAGTCTGGTGTTCAGCATATGTCCCATCACCACAATACCAGTCTGGTGTTCAGCATATGTCCCATCACCACAATACCAGTCTGGTGTTCAGCATATGTCCCATCACCACAATACCAGTCTGGTGTTCAGCATATGTCCCATCACCACAATACCAGTCTGGTGTTCAGCATATGTCCCATCACCACAATACCAGTCTGGTGTTCAGCATATGTCCCATCACCACAATACCAGTCTGGTGTTCAGCATATGTCCCATCACCACAATACCAGTCTGGTGTTCAGCATATGTCCCATCCCCACAATACCAGTCTGGTGTTCAGCATATGTCCCATCACCACAATACCAGTCTGGTGTTCAGCATATGTCCCATCCCCACAATACCAGTCTGGTGTTCAGCATATGTCCCATCACCACAATACCAGTCTGGTGTTCAGCATATGTCCCATCACCACAATACCAGTCTGGTGTTCAGCATATGTCCCATCACCACAATACCAGTCTGGTGTTCAGCATATGTCCCATCCCCACAATACCAGTCTGGTGTTCAGCATATATCCCATCACCTAATGAACAACCACAATACCAGTCTGGTGTTCAGCATATGTCCCATCACCACAATACCAGTCTGGTGTTCAGCATATGTCCCATCACCACAATACCAGTCTGGTGTTCAGCATATGTCCCATCCCCACAATACCAGTCTGGTGTTCAGCATATGTCCCATCACCTAATGAACAACCACAATACCAGTCTGGTGTTCAGCATATGTCCCATCACCTAATGAACAACCACAATACCAGTCTGGTGTTCAGCATATGTCCCATCACCACAATACCAGTCTGGTGTTCAGCATATGTCCCATCACCACAATACCAGTCTGGTGTTCAGCATATGTCCCATCCCCACAATACCAGTCTGGTGTTCAGCATATGTCCCATCACCACAACACCAGTCTGGTGTTCAGCATATGTCCCATCACCACAATACCAGTCTGGTGTTCAGCATATGTCCCATCACCTAATGAACAACCACAATACCAGTCTGGTGTTCATCTCTCTGGACTGTAATGACTTATCGTACCACAACACCAGTCTGGTGTTCATCTCTCTGGACTGTAATGACTTATCGTACCACAACACCAGTCTGGTGTTCATCTCTCTGGTCTGTATTGATGTATCGTACCACCAGTCTGGTGTTCATCTCTCTGGTCTGTATTGACTTATCGTACCACAACACCAGTCTGGTGTTCATCTCTCTGGTCTGTATTGACTTATCGTACCACAACACCAGTCTGGTGTTCATCTCTCTGGTCTGTATTGATGTATCGTACCACCAGTCTGGTGTTCATCTCTCTGGTCTGTATTGACTTATCGTACCACAACACCAGTCTGGTGTTCATCTCTCTGGTCTGTAATGATGTATCGTACCACAACACCAGTCTGGTGTTCATCTCTCTGGGCTGTATTGACTTATCGTACCACAACACCAGTCTGGTGTTCATCTCTCTGGTCTGTATTGACTTATCGTACCACAACACCAGTCTGGTGTTCATCTCTCTGGTCTGTATTGACTTATCGTACCACAACACCAGTCTGGTGTTCATCTCTCTGGACTGTAATGATGTATCGTACCACAACACCAGTCTGGTGTTCATCTCTCTGGTCTGTATTGACTTATCGTACCACAACACCAGTCTGGTGTTCATCTCTCTGGTCTGTATTGATGTATCGTACCACCAGTCTGGTGTTCATCTCTCTGGTCTGTATTGACTTATCGTACCACCAGTCTGGTGTTCATCTCTCTGGACTGTATTGACGATTCAACGGTCTTAAATCTCAGTTATTGTTTTCAAATCTACAAACAAAAACTATTTTCTTTACTTTCAGAGAGCGAGTTGATCAAGGGGTCGAACATGTAGATATTGCCAGATGTTCCCTGTCTGAGGAACAGGCCGTGGAAGCTTTATTGCTGGCGAAAGTGTCCATAACCAGAGGTAATTAAACTGTTCTGTATTCTCTTTCTCTCTTCCTCTCTGCCTGTCTTGTTGTACATGGAACCTGTCTCACATGCACAGTTTGGAGGAAGAAGGATACCTTGACCTGTCGAATTCTATCCACCTCTTCTGTGTGGGATATGTTCCTACCTCGTCTGCGGGCAGATCTGTAGCATTTCACAGAGAGTTGGAATATTCACCCATTAAAGTACAGAGGCGAACCTGACACCTCACCAGCTGTGGCATATCGGAATGCTCCGAACACCTGTGCACATTCTTGTTTTTGCCTTAGCACTACACAGCTCATTCATAATAATCAAGTCATCATCAAGTCGTATTCATGTCTAATAATGACATGATCTTCTATTGTTTTGTCCTCATGTGTCTGTTTTTCAGCATAAAGTCCTCTGGAGCCACTTTTAGTGTGGCCACCAAGTGAGACCACACACTCACAATAACAGTCTCTCTCCTTCACTTCATCCCTCTCCCCCTTCTCCCTAAATCCTCTAGGTTATATCAGCTGTGTCGGCGAACCCCTCCTGCATCTGAACTGGCTGACATGGAGGGCACAGCATGATCATAGGTGAGAGGTCAGGTGTCACGTAGAGTAGGCCAGAAGGCTAAACTGGATAACCTAACCTCTATCAAAATAAAAAGATGGCGGAACCGCAAAAGTTCTTCTGTGCAAAGGTGTTTATTTACAAGTGATTCCGGAACAAAAAAACAACAGTACTGCCATCAACGTCTACCTTATGGGACAGCTTAAAAACAATGCTGCCCCATCCACAGCTCAATCCAAAACAAAAAACCTCCCCATTACTGAAAGAGAGGCTCCTTTTGTAGGGCTAGCCCCTCCCCACAGAACAATTAACTCTAATTAATTAATCAATTAACAAAACAAACCTACATTTTCCATGAACTACACATACTAAAGGATATACATTGCAACACGGTTTTAAACAATATCACAACATAACATTTACAACATTACATCACTACTGACAATATCTTTCAATAAGCCCATATGCATTAATGAGCCATTTGGGACAGGCACTATAAAGCCAACCCAATTCCCTTAGCTCGGGTCCTTTTCCAGCATACCCGGAAGCTACAGAGATGGAGAGAGAGGAACAGAACAAACAAACAATGCGCTCATCCACAACATTGATAAGTATAATACTTATTGTATCTCTCAAATATGAACACTGACAGGTGTGAAATGCATGCACCAAGACAGAAGTTAATTTGTGTGTCGACCCACATTGTTAACTTATCTTATAATGGCGCAGGGAGGAGTGAAGAATATGTGTGTGCGTTAAAGAACCAAATGCTGCCCGCGGCCAGTGACGGACTTCTCCGTCACATTACCTTCCTCCTCTCCTGAAGCGACCATGTACGGGAGCCTTGATAGGTAGTCCGCAGTAACGTTCTCTTTTCCTGCCTTGTGACGGACACAGAACCTGAAGGGCTGGAGCTCCAGATACCACCTGGTCACACGAGAATTCCGGTCCTTCATGGTCTGGATCCAGGTCAGTGCTCTGTGGTCCGTGGTCTGTGTGCAGGTCAAATTCCCTCCCAAGAAGGTAGTAATGGAGGCTATCTAGGGCCCACTTTATAGCCAGGCACTCCTTTTCGATTGTAGAATACCTGGTTTCCCTGGGCAACAGCTTCCGACTCAGGTACAGCACAGGAAGCTCTTCTCTTGGCTCCCCTTGGGCCAGTACAGCTCAATTCCTACAGCTGAAGCGTCCACCTGCACGAGAAATCTCTTCTGAAAATCAGGGGTCTGGAGAACAGGGAATGAGCACAGTCGGTTTTTCAGTGTCATGAAGGCTTCCTCACACTCCTCAGTCCACTTCACAGGGTTGCTGGCCCCCTTCGAAGTGAGGTTGGTCAGAGGGACAGCGATGGTCGAAAACTGTGGAATGAATCTCGGTACTACCCTGCCAGACCTAGGAAGGACTTCACCTGTTTCTTGGTTCTGGGTTGAGGGCTATTCCTGATGGACTCCACTTTCTCCACCTGAGGCCGAACTTCACCCTTACCCAGCTGGTAACCCAGGTACTTTGTCTCCTGTTTCGCCCACTCACACTTCAGGAGGTTAAGCGTGAGGCCTGCTTCATGAATCTTCCCCAGGACTCTGCTAAGATGCTGTATGTGCTCCTCCCAGGAGTGGCTGTAGATCACCACGTCATCCAAGTAAGCAGCACAGTAATCGTCACAGTCCTTGAGGACCTTGTCCATCAGCCTCTGGAAAGTCGCAGATGTAATGAGCTCTACCTATTCTCTCCAGTAAGTCGTCAATGCGGGGCATGGGATAGGCATCAAACTGGGAGATGGCATTCACCTTACGGAAGTCCATGCAGACGCGCAAAGAGCCATCCTTCTTTGGGACAATGACAATAGGGCTGCTCCATTCACTTGAAGATGGCTCGACAACATTCATCTCTATCATGGTGTGGACCTCTTCCTTGAGGGCTACCACCAGCCTCTCAGGCACACGGTAAGGATGCTGGCGGACAGGGTTCTGGCCAGGTTTCAAACGAATGACGTGTTCTAGGACTTTGGTTCTTCCTGGTCTCTGACTGAAGAGGGCCGGATACTTGCCAAACAGCTGCTTCAGCTCATCTTGCTTGTCTTCTTCCAGGTGAGCCAGTATGACTTCTGCTCGTTCTTTCCATGCCTCTGTGACCCCATCCGACTCATCCTCTTCTACTCTGCGGACCAGAAAGGACTTTCCTTTGGAGAGTTCCTCTCTCTCCTCCCAGGCCTTGAGAAGGTTCACATGGTAGATTTGCTTTTTCTTACCCTTGTCCGGGTGCAGCACCTCGTAGGTCACTGGGCCCATCTTCCTCCCGATTAGGTACGGTCCTTGCCATTGCGCAAGGAGCTTGCTGGTAGACGAGGGAAGGAGGAGCAGGACTTTCTGTCCTGGCTCATACTTTCTGTGGCGGCGTGCTGGTCATAGCCGCTCTTCTGGGCCTTCTCGGCTTGCTGAAGGTTTGCTCTAGCTTCCTCTCGGTACCGTTCCAACCTGTCTCGCATCTGGAGGACATACTGGACAATCCCCTGTCCTGAGGTAGCTACTGGGGAACCTTCCCAGCACTTCTTCAGCAGGTCCAGTGGTCCTTGCACTGGCCATCCATAGAGGAGTTCGAATGGCGAGAAACCTGTCAATGCCTGAGGCACCTCCCTGTAAGCAAAAAGCAGAAAGGGTAACCACTTATCCCAGTCTCTACCAGTGTCAGCCACAAACTTCCTCAGCATGTTCTTGAGCGTTTGATTGAATCTCTCTACAAGCCCATCCGTTTGGGGATCGTGTACAATGGAGAAGAGTAGGGGAGTCTTCGTAGAGTTTAGAAGGATGCCCCATGCCGGCTTTAAGATGGGCCATCGTGTACAATGAAGAAGAGTTGGGGAGTCTTCGTAGCGTTTAGAAGGATGCCCCATGCCGGCTTTAAGATGGGCCATCGTGTACAATGGAGAAGAGTAGGGGAGTCTTCGTAGCGTTTAGAAGGATGCCCCATGCCGGCTTTAAGATGGGCCATCGTGTACAATGGAGAATAGTAGGGGAGTCTTCGTAGAGTTTAGAAGGATGCCCCATGCCGGCTTTAAGATGGGCCATCGTGTACAATGAAGAAGAGTTGGGGAGTCTTCGCAGCGTGTAGAAGGATGCCCCATGCCGGCTTTAAGATGGGCCATCGTGTACAATGGAGAAGAGTAGGGGAGTCTTCGCAGCGTTTAGAAGGATGCCCCATGCCGGCTTTAAGATGGTCAGAGGAAGTCTCAGAGCAGTGGGCCATCATGTACAATGAAGAAGAGTTGGGGAGTCTTCGTAGCGTTTAGAAGGATGCCCCATGCCGGCTTTAAGATGGGCCATCGTGTACAATGGAGAAGAGTTGGGGAGTCTTCGCAGCGTGTAGATGGTGCAGGTATCATTGCCAGAATGATCCAGCTGCGTTGTATTGCTCAGCAAAGACACTCTGTTCCTGCTCCCCTGTCTCTCATCCACACAGATACAAATCACATTTTTTAATTCTTACTTATTCGAAGCAAAATGTTCAATGATGTATGAAATTTGAGTTGTTTATCAACTGGTAACATGAATAATGACGCAGGTTAAACATTTATCTTTTACTTCCATTGCTTTTTTTCAAGATACAACAGGTAAATATATTATTTCATATGCATATTGCATATATCCCATCACCTAATGAACAACCACAATACCAGTCTGGTGTTCAGCATATGTCCCATCACCACAATACCAGTCTGGTGTTCATCTCTCTGGACTGTAATGACTTATCGTACCACAACACCAGTCTGGTGTTCATCTCTCTGGACTGTAATGACTTATCGTACCACAACACCAGTCTGGTGTTCATCTCTCTGGTCTGTATTGATGTATCGTACCACCAGTCTGGTGTTCATCTCTCTGGTCTGTATTGACTTATCGTACCACAACACCAGTCTGGTGTTCATCTCTCTGGTCTGTATTGATGTATCGTACCACAACACCAGTCTGGTGTTCATCTCTCTGGTCTGTATTGATGTATCGTACCACCAGTCTGGTGTTCATCTCTCTGGTCTGTATTGACTTATCGTACCACAACACCAGTCTGGTGTTCATCTCTCTGGTCTGTATTGATGTATCGTACCACCAGTCTGGTGTTCATCTCTCTGGTCTGTATTGACTTATCGTACCACAACACCAGTCTGGTGTTCATCTCTCTGGTCTGTAATGATGTATCGTACCACAACACCAGTCTGGTGTTCATCTCTCTGGTCTGTAATGATGTATCGTACCACAACACCAGTCTGGTGTTCATCTCTCTGGGCTGTATTGACTTATCGTACCACAACACCAGTCTGGTGTTCATCTCTCTGGTCTGTATTGACTTATCGTACCACAACACCAGTCTGGTGTTCATCTCTCTGGTCTGTATTGACTTATCGTACCACAACACCAGTCTGGTGTTCATCTCTCTGGTCTGTATTAACTTATCGTACCACAACACCAGTCTGGTGTTCATCTCTCTGGACTGTAATGATGTATCGTACCACAACACCAGTCTGGTGTTCATCTCTCTGGTCTGTATTGACTTATCGTACCACAACACCAGTCTGGTGTTCATCTCTCTGGTCTGTATTGATGTATCGTACCACAACACCAGTCTGGTGTTCATCTCTCTGGTCTGTATTGACTTATCGTACCACAACACCAGTCTGGTGTTCATCTCTCTGGTCTGTATTGACTTATCGTACCACAACACCAGTCTGGTGTTCATCTCTCTGGTCTGTATTGATGTATCGTACCACCAGTCTGGTGTTCATCTCTCTGGTCTGTATTGACTTATCGTACCACCAGTCTGGTGTTCATCTCTCTGGACTGTATTGACGATTCAACGGTCTTAAATCTCAGTTATTGTTTTCAAATCTACAAACAAAAACTATTTTCTTTACTTTCAGAGAGCGAGTTGATCAAGGGGTCGAACATGTAGATATTGCCAGATGTTCCCTGTCTGAGGAACAGGCCGTGGAAGCTTTATTGCTGGCGAAAGTGTCCATAACCAGAGGTAATTAAACTGTTCTGTATTCTCTTTCTCTCTTCCTCTCTGCCTGTCTTGTTGTACATGGAACCTGTCTCACATGCACAGTTTGGAGGAAGAAGGATACCTTGACCTGTCGAATTCTATCCACCTCTTCTGTGTGGGATATGTTCCTACCTCGTCTGCGGGCAGATCTGCAGCATTTCACAGAGAGTTGGAATAATCACCCATTAAAGTACAGGCGAACCTGACACCTCACCAGCTGTGGCATATCGGAATGCTCCGAACACCTGTGCACATTCTTGTTTTTGCCTTAGCACTACACAGCTCATTCATAATAATCAAGTCATCATCAAGTCGTATTCATGTCTAATAATGACATGATCTTCTATTGTTTTGTCCTCATGTGTCTGTTTTTCAGCATAAAGTCCTCTGGAGCCACTTTTAGTGTGGCCACCAGGTGAGACCACACACTCACAATAACAGTCTCTCTCCTTCACTTCATCCCTCTCCCCCTTCTCCCTAAATCCTCTAGGTTATATCAGCTGTGTCGGCGAACCCCTCCTGCATCTGAACTGGCTGACATGGAGGGCACAGCATGATCATAGGTGAGAGGTCAGGTGTCACGTAGAGTAGGCCAGAAGGCTAAACTGGATAACCTAACCTCTATCAAAATAAAAAGATGGCGGAACCGCAAAAGTTCTTCTGTGCAAAGGTGTTTATTTACAAGTGATTCCGGAACAAAAAAACAACAGTACTGCCATCAACGTCTACCTTATGGGACAGCTTAAAAACAATGCTGCCCCATCCACAGCTCAATCCAAAACAAAAAACCTCCCCATTACTGAAAGAGAGGCTCCTTTTGTAGGGCTAGCCCCTCCCCACAGAACAATTAACTCTAATTAATTAATCAATTAACAAAACAAACCTACATTTTCCATGAACTACACATACTAAAGGATATACATTGCAACACGGTTTTAAACAATATCACAACATAACATTTACAACATTACATCACTACTGACAATATCTTTCAATAAGCCCATATGCATTAATGAGCCATTTGGGACAGGCACTATAAAGCCAACCCAATTCCCTTAGCTCGGGTCCTTTTCCAGCATACCCGGAAGCTACAGAGATGGAGAGAGAGGAACAGAACAAACAAACAATGCGCTCATCCACAACATTGATAAGTATAATACTTATTGTATCTCTCAAATATGAACACTGACAGGTGTGAAATGCATGCACCAAGACAGAAGTTAATTTGTGTGTCGACCCACATTGTTAACTTATCTTATAATGGCGCAGGGAGGAGTGAAGAATATGTGTGTGCGTTAAAGAACCAAATGCTGCCCGCGGCCAGTGACGGACTTCTCCGTCACATTACCTTCCTCCTCTCCTGAAGCGACCATGTACGGGAGCCTTGATAGGTAGTCCGCAGTAACGTTCTCTTTTCCTGCCTTGTGACGGACACAGAACCTGAAGGGCTGGAGCTCCAGATACCACCTGGTCACACGAGAATTCCGGTCCTTCATGGTCTGGATCCAGGTCAGTGCTCTGTGGTCCGTGGTCTGTGTGCAGGTCAAATTCCCTCCCAAGAAGGTAGTAATGGAGGCTATCTAGGGCCCACTTTATAGCCAGGCACTCCTTTTCGATTGTAGAATACCTGGTTTCCCTGGGCAACAGCTTCCGACTCAGGTACAGCACAGGAAGCTCTTCTCTTGGCTCCCCTTGGGCCAGTACAGCTCCAATTCCTACAGCTGAAGCGTCCACCTGCACGAGAAATCTCTTCTGAAAATCAGGGGTCTGGAGAACAGGGAATGAGCACAGTCGGTTTTTCAGTGTCATGAAGGCTTCCTCACACTCCTCAGTCCACTTCACAGGGTTGCTGGCCCCCTTGAAGTGAGGTTGGTCAGAGGACAGCGATGGTCGAAAACTGTGGAATGAATCTCCGGTACTACCCTGCCAGACCTAGGAAGGACTTCACCTGTTTCTTGGTTCTGGGTTGAGGGCTATTCCTGATGGACTCCACTTTCTCCACCTGAGGCCGAACTTCACCCTTACCCAGCTGGTAACCCAGGTACTTTGTCTCCTGTTTCGCCCACTCACACTTCAGGAGGTTAAGCGTGAGGCCTGCTTCATGAATCTTCCCCAGGACTCTGCTAAGATGCTGTATGTGCTCCTCCCAGGAGTGGCTGTAGATCACCACGTCATCCAAGTAAGCAGCACAGTAATCGTCACAGTCCTGGAGGACCTTGTCCATCAGCCTCTGGAAAGTCGCAGATGTAATGAGCTCTACCTATTCTCTCCAGTAAGTCGTCAATGCGGGGCATGGGATAGGCATCAAACTGGGAGATGGCATTCACCTTACGGAAGTCCATGCAGACGCGCAAAGAGCCATCCTTCTTTGGGACAATGACAATAGGGCTGCTCCATTCACTTGAAGATGGCTCGACAACATTCATCTCTATCATGGTGTGGACCTCTTCCTTGAGGGCTACCACCAGCCTCTCAGGCACACGGTAAGGATGCTGGCAGACAGGGTTCTGGCCAGGTTTCAAACGAATGACGTGTTCTAGGACTTTGGTTCTTCCTGGTCTCTGACTGAAGAGGGCCGGATACTTGCCAAACAGCTGCTTCAGCTCATCTTGCTTGTCTTCTTCCAGGTGAGCCAGTATGACTTCTGCTCGTTCTTTCCATGCCTCTGTGACCCCATCCGACTCATCCTCTTCTACTCTGCGGACCAGAAAGGACTTTCCTTTGGAGAGTTCCTCTCTCTCCTCCCAGGCCTTGAGAAGGTTCACATGGTAGATTTGCTTTTTCTTACCCTTGTCCGGGTGCAGCACCTCGTAGGTCACTGGGCCCATCTTCCTCCCGATTAGGTACGGTCCTTGCCATTGCGCAAGGAGCTTGCTGGTAGACGAGGGAAGGAGGAGCAGGACTTTCTGTCCTGGCTCATACTTTCTGTGGCGAGCGTGCTGGTCATAGCCGCTCTTCTGGGCCTTCTCGGCTTGCTGAAGGTTTGCTCTAGCTTCCTCTCGGTACCGTTCCAACCTGTCTCGCATCTGGAGGACATACTGGACAATCCCCTGTCCTGAGGTAGCTACTGGGGAACCTTCCCAGCACTTCTTCAGCAGGTCCAGTGGTCCTTGCACTGGCCATCCATAGAGGAGTTCGAATGGCGAGAAACCTGTCGATGCCTGAGGCACCTCCCTGTAAGCAAAAAGCAGAAAGGGTAACCACTTATCCCAGTCTCTACCAGTGTCAGCCACAAACTTCCTCAGCATGTTCTTGAGCGTTTGATTGAATCTCTCTACAAGCCCATCCGTTTGGGGATCGTGTACAATGGAGAAGAGTAGGGAGTCTTCGTAGAGTTTAGAAGGATGCCCCATGCCGGCTTTAAGATGGGCCATCGTGTACAATGAAGAAGAGTTGGGGAGTCTTCGTAGCGTTTAGAAGGATGCCCCATGCCGGCTTTAAGATGGGCCATCGTGTACAATGAAGAAGAGTTGGGGAGTCTTCGCAGCGTGTAGAAGGATGCCCCATGCCGGCTTTAAGATGGGCCATCGTGTACAATGGAGAAGAGTAGGGGAGTCTTCGTAGCGTTTAGAAGGATGCCCCATGCCGGCTTTAAGATGGGCCATCGTGTACAATGGAGAAGAGTAGGGGAGTCTTCGTAGAGTTTAGAAGGATGCCCCATGCCGGCTTTAAGATGGGCCATCGTGTACAATGAAGAAGAGTTGGGGAGTCTTCGCAGCGTGTAGAAGGATGCCCCATGCCGGCTTTAAGATGGGCCATCGTGTACAATGGAGAAGAGTAGGGGAGTCTTCGCAGCGTTTAGAAGGATGCCCCATGCCGGCTTTAAGATGGTCAGAGGAAGTCTCAGAGCAGTGGGCCATCATGTACAATGAAGAAGAGTTGGGGAGTCTTCGTAGCGTTTAGAAGGATGCCCCATGCCGGCTTTAAGATGGGCCATCGTGTACAATGGAGAAGAGTTGGGGAGTCTTCGCAGCGTGTAGATGGTGCAGGTATCATTGCCAGAATGATCCAGCTGCGTTGTATTGCTCAGCAAAGACACTCTGTTCCTGCTCCCCTGTCTCTCATCCACACAGATACAAATCACATTTTTTAATTCTTACTTATTCGAAGCAAAATGTTCAATGATGTATGAAATTTGAGTTGTTTATCAACTGGTAACATGAATAATGACGCAGGTTAAACATTTATCTTTTACTTCCATTGCTTTTTTTCAAGATACAACAGGTAAATATATTATTTCATATGCATATTGCATATATCCCATCACCTAATGAACAACCACAATACCAGTCTGGTGTTCAGCATATGTCCCATCACCACAATACCAGTCTGGTGTTCAGCATATGTCCCATCACCACAATACCAGTCTGGTGTTCAGCATATGTCCCATCACCACAATACCAGTCTGGTGTTCAGCATATGTCCCATCACCACAATACCAGTCTGGTGTTCAGCATATGTCCCATCCCCACAATACCAGTCTGGTGTTCAGCATATGTCCCATCACCTAATGAACAACCACAATACCAGTCTGGTGTTCAGCATATGTCCCATCCCCACAATACCAGTCTGGTGTTCAGCATATGTCCCATCACCACAATACCAGTCTGGTGTTCAGCATATGTCCCATCCCCACAATACCAGTCTGGTGTTCAGCATATGTCCCATCACCACAATACCAGTCTGGTGTTCAGCATATGTCCCATCCCCACAATACCAGTCTGGTGTTCAGCATATGTCCCATCACCACAACACCAGTCTGGTGTTCAGCATATGTCCCATCACCACAATACCAGTCTGGTGTAAAGCATATGTCCCATCACCACAATACCAGTCTGGTGTTCAGCATATGTCCCATCACCACAATACCAGTCTGGTGTTCAGCATATGTCCCATCCCCACAATACCAGTCTGGTGTTCAGCATATGTCCCATCACCACAATACCAGTCTGGTGTTCAGCATATGTCCCATCACCACAATACCAGTCTGGTGTTCAGCATATGTCCCATCCCCACAATACCAGTCTGGTGTTCAGCATATGTCCCATCACCACAATACCAGTCTGGTGTTCAGCATATGTCCCATCACCACAATACCAGTCTGGTGTTCAGCATATGTCCCATCACCACAATACCAGTCTGGTGTTCAGCATATGTCCCATCACCACAATACCAGTCTGGTGTTCAGCATATGTCCCATCACCACAATACCAGTCTGGTGTTCAGCATATGTCCCATCACCACAATACCAGTCTGGTGTTCAGCATATGTCCCATCACCACAATACCAGTCTGGTGTTCAGCATATGTCCCATCACCACAATACCAGTCTGGTGTTCAGCATATGTCCCATCCCCACAATACCAGTCTGGTGTTCAGCATATGTCCCATCACCACAATACCAGTCTGGTGTTCAGCATATGTCCCATCCCCACAATACCAGTCTGGTGTTCAGCATATGTCCCATCACCACAATACCAGTCTGGTGTTCAGCATATGTCCCATCACCACAATACCAGTCTGGTGTTCAGCATATGTCCCATCACCACAATACCAGTCTGGTGTTCAGCATATGTCCCATCCCCACAATACCAGTCTGGTGTTCAGCATATATCCCATCACCTAATGAACAACCACAATACCAGTCTGGTGTTCAGCATATGTCCCATCACCACAATACCAGTCTGGTGTTCAGCATATGTCCCATCACCACAATACCAGTCTGGTGTTCAGCATATGTCCCATCCCCACAATACCAGTCTGGTGTTCAGCATATGTCCCATCACCTAATGAACAACCACAATACCAGTCTGGTGTTCAGCATATGTCCCATCACCTAATGAACAACCACAATACCAGTCTGGTGTTCAGCATATGTCCCATCACCACAATACCAGTCTGGTGTTCAGCATATGTCCCATCACCACAATACCAGTCTGGTGTTCAGCATATGTCCCATCCCCACAATACCAGTCTGGTGTTCAGCATATGTCCCATCACCACAACACCAGTCTGGTGTTCAGCATATGTCCCATCACCACAATACCAGTCTGGTGTTCAGCATATGTCCCATCACCTAATGAACAACCACAATACCAGTCTGGTGTTCATCTCTCTGGACTGTAATGACTTATCGTACCACAACACCAGTCTGGTGTTCATCTCTCTGGACTGTAATGACTTATCGTACCACAACACCAGTCTGGTGTTCATCTCTCTGGTCTGTATTGATGTATCGTACCACCAGTCTGGTGTTCATCTCTCTGGTCTGTATTGACTTATCGTACCACAACACCAGTCTGGTGTTCATCTCTCTGGTCTGTATTGACTTATCGTACCACAACACCAGTCTGGTGTTCATCTCTCTGGTCTGTATTGATGTATCGTACCACCAGTCTGGTGTTCATCTCTCTGGTCTGTAATGATGTATCGTACCACAACACCAGTCTGGTGTTCATCTCTCTGGGCTGTATTGACTTATCGTACCACAACACCAGTCTGGTGTTCATCTCTCTGGTCTGTATTGACTTATCGTACCACAACACCAGTCTGGTGTTCATCTCTCTGGTCTGTATTGACTTATCGTACCACAACACCAGTCTGGTGTTCATCTCTCTGGTCTGTATTGACTTATCGTACCACAACACCAGTCTGGTGTTCATCTCTCTGGACTGTAATGATGTATCGTACCACAACACCAGTCTGGTGTTCATCTCTCTGGTCTGTATTGACTTATCGTACCACAACACCAGTCTGGTGTTCATCTCTCTGGTCTGTATTGACTTATCGTACCACAACACCAGTCTGGTGTTCATCTCTCTGGTCTGTATTGACTTATCGTACCACAACACCAGTCTGGTGTTCATCTCTCTGGTCTGTATTGACTTATCGTACCACAACACCAGTCTGGTGTTCATCTCTCTGGTCTGTATTGATGTATCGTACCACCAGTCTGGTGTTCATCTCTCTGGTCTGTATTGACTTATCGTACCACCAGTCTGGTGTTCATCTCTCTGGACTGTATTGACGATTCAACGGTCTTAAATCTCAGTTATTGTTTTCAAATCTACAAACAAAAACTATTTTCTTTACTTTCAGAGAGCGAGTTGATCAAGGGGTCGAACATGTAGATATTGCCAGATGTTCCCTGTCTGAGGAACAGGCCGTGGAAGCTTTATTGCTGGCGAAAGTGTCCATAACCAGAGGTAATTAAACTGTTCTGTATTCTCTTTCTCTCTTCCTCTCTGCCTGTCTTGTTGTACATGGAACCTGTCTCACATGCACAGTTTGGAGGAAGAAGGATACCTTGACCTGTCGAATTCTATCCACCTCTTCTGTGTGGGATATGTTCCTACCTCGTCTGCGGGCAGATCTGCAGCATTTCACAGAGAGTTGGAATATTCACCCATTAAAGTACAGAGGCGATCCTGACACCTCACCAGCTGTGGCATATCGGAATGCTCCGAACACCTGTGCACATTCTTGTTTTTGCCTTAGCACTACACAGCTGATTCATAATGATCAAGTCATCATCAAGTCATATTCATGTCTAATAATGACATGATCTTCTATTGTTTTGTCCTCATGTGTCTGTTTTTCAGCATAAAGTCCTCTGGAGCCACTTTTAGTGTGGCCACCAGGTGAGACCACACACTCACAATAACAGTCTCTCTCCTTCACTTCATCCCTCTCCCCCTTCTCCCTAAATCCTCTAGGTTATATCAGCTGTGTCGGCGAACCCCTCCTACATCTGAACTGGCTGACATGGAGGGCACAGCATGATCATAGGTGAGAGGTCAGGTCAACAGGAAGTATTATTAAAGAGATGCTCTACATTGAAATACAGATAGAGATGCAGTAGTCCCAGAGTTAATGATCCCAGGTCAGTTTATATTATACAGGAAGTATTACTAAAGAGATGCTTTACATTGAAATAGAGATGTAGTAGTCCCAGCGTTACCGATCCCAGGTCAGTTTATATTATACAGGAAGTATTATTAAAGAGATGGAGTAGTCCCAGAGTTAATGATCCCAGGTCAGTTTATATTATACAGGAAGTATTATTAAAGAGATGTAGTAGTCCCAGAGTTAATGATCCCAGGTCAGTTTATATTATACAGGAAGTATTACTAAAGAGATGTAGTAGTCCCAGAGTTAATGATCCCAGGTCAGTTTTGCATTTCACCTCCTGATGATTAAGATGACTGAGCGTGTTAAGAATAAAAAAACAAAGCTTAATCATTAATCATCATCTCTGTCCATCTGTCTCTCGTTTGATGTGAGAGAGGAAGCCAGTCCCATCATCGCCACCTCACCCTCTCTTAAGATAACCTTCGGGCCAACTGGGGGCCCAAGGCTGGTTAGGAGACACTGCTAGAAACACTGTAATTGTGACGAACTGAGAGAATATATTAGGGTAGCACTGTAATTTATTAGTCGTATTCTGTCTGCCTTCGTTCTTACCTCGTTCCTTTCCTGTCTTCTGCACCTCGTCCTTCATCCTCATTTTATAAAGCACACCAGATATGTGCATTGAAGTACAGATTTGTAACTTGTATTTATAATATAATATTACAATTATCATAATTATAGTGCATGTATTATGTATTTATAACACCTGGATAATGAACTTCTTTCAATGAAGCATTTCACTTTCTCTTTGAAATTAAGTCTCTCATTGAAATACTATCCGGTGTCCTCGGATTAATGCAGATTAAGGGAGTTAGATATGCATAGGTGTATTTCTGTATATATGAATTACAAATCAGCCTTTACTTAAATCATGTTTCTAGTCTATTGCATAGATACAATGTGTAATCATTGATGTCCCAGGAGCAGGAGTGGTAAACACTGTTAAAGTGTATAATTGTAATACATACATGCAGACACAGAGTCATTCAGAGAATGGACTTTGATACACCTGGTTTTGGATTTGACTGAAAAAGAATGTCTCAGAGATTCATACCTGAACCACAGCTTTACTTGCCAAGGAAGAGAACATGATCAGTCAAGGTATTCAATGTACAGGCTACAACGTGGGGATCTCATGCATGGTAATAACTACAGTACATGATCAGTGAATATATTCAATGTACAGGCTACAACGTGGGGATCTCATGCATGGTAATAACTACAGTACATGATCAGTGAATATATTCAATGTACAGGCTACAACGTGGGGATCTCATGCATGGTAATAACTACAGTACATGATCAGTGAATATATTCAATTTACAGGCTACAACGTGGGAATCTCATGCATGGTAATAACCACAGTACATTTGTATATAGGACTTGCATCCTTGGCATAATTAAGTTATCATATTCTACTCAATCCATAGGCTTCATTAATGCCACTCAGACTTGAAGTTGATACAACAACTATGATATAGCGGAGGTTCATAGTTCATAGTCTAATACCAAACGTTTTAGGGTCCATATACACAGACCGGCTACATACTGTAGCTAGCTACACATCCATAGACACACAGACCGGCTACATACTGTAGCTAGCTACACATCCATAGACACACAGACCGGCTACATACTGTAGCTAGCTACACATCCATAGACACACAGACCGGCTAGCTACACATCCATAGACACACAGACCGGCTACATACTGTAGCTAGCTACACATCCATAGACACACAGACCGGCTACATACTGTAGCTAGCTACACATCCATAGACACACAGACCGGCTACATACTGTAGCTAGCTACACATCCATAGACACACAGACCGGCTACATACTGTAACTAGCTACACATCCATAGACACACAGACCGGCTACATGCTGTAGCTAGCTACACATCCATAGACACACAGACCGGCTACATACTGTAGCTAGCTACACATCCATAGGCACACAGACCGGCTACATACTGTAGCTAGCTACACATCCATAGACACACAGACCGGCTACATACTGTAGCTAGCTACACATCCATAGACACACAGACCGGCTACAGGTAGCTAGCTACACATCCATAGACACACAGACCGGCTACATACTGTAGCTAGCTACACATCCATAGGCACACAGATCGGCTACATACTGTAGCTAGCTACACATCCATAAGCATACAGTTATTTTTATCCTCCACTACACAATAACCAAGCAAATAGTGAGCTATGTTACTTCAGCTGCATTGCACGGCAAGGCAAGTTTACACAATTGTACATTAAATTTGCAGTAAATGCTTTGGTAGATTCTTTACATCCACTGTTTCCCAAGACGACAGCCCTGTTTGCTGGTTTTCTCAGGAGTCCCTAAAATATTAAACAACATTAATTAACTTTCCAATCTTTGGGGATCTCAGACGATAGGAAAGAGAGGTTGAATAGGCTAGTAATAGGGGATTGCAACCATTTTGGTGGGAAAATTGAGAAAGAGAGGGTCCAGATTGTCTAGCCTGACTGATTTGCAGGGATACAGACTTTTCAGTTCTTTCAGAATATCAGCTGTCTGGATTTGGGTGAAGGAGAAGCAGGGGGGTTGGGCAACTTGCTGCAGGGGGTGCTGAGATGTTGGCCAGTGTAGGAGTACCCAGGTGAAAAGCATGGCCGTGGAAAAATGCTAATTGAAATGATCAATTATCATAGATTTATCGGTGGTGACAGTGTTTCCTAGCCTCAGTGCAGTGGGTAGCTGGGAGGAGGTGATCTTATTCTCCATGGACTTTACAGTGTCCCAAAACTTTCTGGAATTAGTGCTACAGGAAGAAAATTTCTGTTTGAAAAAGCTAGCCTTAGCTTTCCTAACTGACTTAGTATATTGGTTCCTGATTTCCCTGACAAGTTGCATATCGCGGGGGCGATTCGATGCTAATGCAGAATGCCACGGGATGTTTTTTTTGTGCTGGTCAAGGGCAGTCAAGTCTGGGGTGAACCAAGGGCTATATCTGTTCTTAGTTCTACATTTTTTGAATGGGGCATGCTTATTTAAGATGGCGAAGAAAGCACTTTTGAAGAGCAACCAGGCATCCTCTACTGACTGGATGAGGTCAATATCCTTCCAGGATACCCGGACCAGGTCGATTAGAAAGGCCTGCTCGCTGAAGTGTTTTAGGGAGTGTTTGAAAGTGATGAGGGATGGTCGTTTGACCGCGGACCCATTACACATGCAGGCAGTGATCACTGAGATCCTGGTTAAAGACAGCAGAGGTATATTTAGAGGGCAGGTTGGTCAGGATAATATCTATGAGGGTGCCCATGTTTACGGATTTAGGGTTGTACCTGGTAGGTTCCTTGATAATTTGTGTGAGATTGAAGGCATCTATCTTAAATTGTAGGATGGCCGGGGTGTTAAGCATGTCCCAGTTTAGGTCATCTAACAGTATGAACTCTGAAGATAGATGGGGGCGATCAATTCACATATGGTGTCCAGGGCACAGCTGGGGGCTGAGAGGGGTCTGTAACAAGCGGCATTGGAGAGAGACTTGTTTCTGAAAAGGTGGATTTTAGAAGTAGAAGCTCAAATTGTTTGGATTCAGACCTGGAGAGTAGGACAGAACTCTGCAGACTATCTCTGCAGTAGATTGCAGCTCCGCTCCCTTTGGCAGTTCTATCTTGTTGGAAAATGTTATAATTAACATTTCTGGATTTTTGGTGGCCTTCCTGAGCCAGGACTCAGACCGGCTAGGACACCGGGCTGGGACACCGGGTTGGTGGAGTGTGTTAAAGCAGTGAATAAAACAAACTTATGGAGGATGCTTCTAATGTTAACATGCATGAAACCAATGCTTTTACGATTACAGAAGTCTACAAATGAGAGCACCTGGGGAATAAGAGTGATGCAGGGTTAACCTCTACATCACCAGACGAACAGAGGAGGATAAGGGTACTGCTAAAGGCTAAAGGCTATAAGAACTGGTTGTCTAGTGTAATCAGAATAGAGAGTTAAAGGACCAGGTTTCTGGTTGCGAAATAATATATTCAAGACATAATGTACAGACAAGGGTATGGTAGAATGTGAGTACATTGGAGGTATACCTAGGCATTGAGTGACGATGAGAGAGGTTTTGTCTCTAGAGGCACCAGTTAAGCCAGTTGTGGTCACCACATGTGTGGGGGGTGGAACATAAGGCATATTGAGCAGGGCTAGGGGCTCTACAGTGAAATAAGACAAAAATTACTAACCAAAACGGAAATAGATAAGGCATATTGACATTAGGGAGAGGCATTATTTTCCGGTTCCGGTTGGAGCGAGTGGTCGCATCTGCACGTCGCTCCAACGGGTAGTATAACTTTTTCATTATATCTCGGTTTGATTTGTCTTATCTTAGCAATTTCTTCTCAGCTAGCTACATAGCCGTCTTTGTATCAAAGATAATTGCGTAATTATCGTATTTCGCCGTCCTAACGTAGTCTTCACTAGCCAGCTAGCTAACGTCCACTGATTAGCTGCACTGAGAAACTTTTACACTCAACTGAACGACTTGATTAGTTTAGTGTTAGCTACCTACATAGCTGTCTTTGCTGTCTTCGTATCATCGTATCCAAGATAATTGTGTTGTTTAGGTTTAGAGTGTGTAGTCTTAGAGTGATTATCTTAATTTACCGAGGTTAGCTAGCCAGCTATTTGTCGTCCTTAACGTAGGTGACTCTGCTAGCTAGCCAACAGCTAGCCAACGCTAAGCCAACGTCTTCTGTATAGAACTCAACTACCCGGTCGCATTCACAGGTTGTATCACATTTTCACTTCATTTCATTACAGTACAACGGTTTGATTTGTTTGATCGTAGCTAGCTACTTAGCTAGCTACATAGCCGTCTTTGTATCAAAGATAATTGTGTAGTCTAGAGCGATTTTCTAGGTTCGCTAGCCATCTATTGTCGTTCTTTTAACGCAACGTAACGTAAACAACACTGCTAGCTAGCCTGCTAGCCCCCGAATAGCAACACTGCAGAAACTATTACACTCAACGGAATGACTTGATTAGTGTAGTGTCAACAACGCACCCACTGCCAGCTGGCCTACTTCAGCAGTACTGTATCATTTTAATCATTTTAGTCAATAAGATTCTTGCTACGTAGCTTAACTTTCTGAACATTCGAGACGTGTAGTCCACTTGTCATTCAATCTCCTTTGCATTAGCGTAGCCTCTTCTGTAGCCTGTCAACTATGTGTCTGTTTATCCCTGTTCTCTCCTCTCTGCACAGACCATACAAACGCTCCTCACCGCGTGGCCGCGGCCACCCTACTCTGGTGGTCCCAGCGCGCACGACCCACGTGGAGTTCCAGGTCTCCGGTAGCCTCTGGAACTGCCAATCTGCGGTCAACAAGGCAGAGTTCATCTCAGCCTATGCCTCCCTCCAGTCCCTCGACTTCTTGGCACTGACGGAAACATGGATCACCACAGACAACACTGCTACTCCTACTGCTCTCTCTTCGTCCGCCCACGTGTTCTCGCACACCCCGAGAGCGTCTGGTCAGCGGGGTGGTGGCACCGGGATCCTCATCTCTCCCAAGTGGTCATTCTCTCTTTCTCCCCTTACCCATCTGTCTATCGCCTCCTTTGAATTCCATGCTGTCACAGTTACTAGCCCTTTCAAGCTTAACATCCTTATCATTTATCGCCCTCCAGGTTCCCTCGGAGAGTTCATCAATGAGCTTGATGCCTTGATAAGCTCCTTTCCTGAGGACGGCTCACCTCTCACAGTTCTGGGCGACTTTAACCTCCCCACGTCTACCTTTGACTCTTTCCTCTCTGCCTCCTTCTTTCCACTCCTCTCCTCTTTTGACCTCACCCTCTCACCTTCCCCCCCTACTCACAAGGCAGGCAATACGCTCGACCTCATCTTTACTAGATGCTGTTCTTCCACTAACCTCACTGCAACTCCCCTCCAAGTCTCCGACCACTGCCTTGTATCCTTTTCCCTCTTGCTCTCATCCAACACCTCCCACACTGCCCCTACTCGGATGGTATCGCGCCGTCCCAACCTTCGCTCTCTCTCCCCCGCTACTCTCTCCTCTTCCATCCTATCATCTCTTCCCTCCGCTCAAACCTTCTCCCACCTATCTCCTGATTCTGCCTCCTCAACCCTCCTCTCCTCCCTCTCTGCATCCCTTGACTCTCTATGTCCCCTATCCTCCAGGCCGGCTCGGTCCTCCCCTCCCGCTCCGTGGCTCGATGACTCATTGCGAGCTCACAGAACAGGGCTCCGGGCAGCCGAGCGGAAATGGAGGAAAACTCGCCTCCCTGCGGACCTGGCATCCTTTCACTCCCTCCTCTCTACATTTTCCTCCTCTGTCTCTGCTGCTAAAGCCACTTTCTACCACGCTAAATTCCAAGCATCTGCCTCTAACCCTAGGAAGCTCTTTGCCACCTTCTCCTCCCTCCTGAATCCTCCGCCCCCTCCCCCCTCCTCCCCTCTCTGCAGATGACTTCGTCAACCATTTTGAAAAGAAGGTCGACGACATCCGATCCTCGTTTGCTAAGTCCAAACGACACCGCTGGTTCTGCTCACACTGCCCTACCCTGTGCTCTGACCTCTTTCTCCCCTCTCTCTCCAGATGAAATCTCGCGTCTTGTGACGGCCGGCCGCCCAACAACCTGCCCGCTTGACCCTATCCCCTCCTCTCTTCTCCAGACCATTTCCGGAGACCTTCTCCCTTACCTCACCTCGCTCATCAACTCATCCCTGACCGTTGGCTACGTCCCTTCCGTCTTCAAGAGAGCGAGAGTTGCACCCCTTCTGAAAAAACCTACACTCGATCCCTCCGATGTCAACAATTACAGACCAGTATCCCTTCTTTCTTTTCTCTCCAAAACTCTTGAACGTGCCGTCCTTGGCCAGCTCTCCCGCTATCTCTCTCTGAATGACCTTCTTGATCCAAATCAGTCAGGTTTCAAGACTAGTCATTCAACTGAGACTGCTCTCCTCTGTATCACGGAGGCGCTCCGCACTGCCAAAGCTAACTCTCTCTCCTCTGCTCTCATCCTTCTAGATCTATCGGCTGCCTTCGATACTGTGAACCATCAGATCCTCCTCTCCACCCTCTCCGAGTTGGGCATCTCCGGCGCGGCCCACGCTTGGATTGCGTCCTACCTGACAGGTCGCTCCTACCAGGTGGCGTGGCGAGAATCTGTCTCCTCACCACGCGCTCTCACCACTGGTGTCCCCCAGGGCTCTGTTCTTGGCCCTCTCCTATTCTCGCTATACACCAAGTCACTTGGCTCTGTCATAACCTCACATGGTCTCTCTTATCATTGCTATGCAGACGACACACAATTAATCTTCTCCTTTCCCCCTTCTGATGACCAGGTGGCGAATCGCATCTCTGCATGTCTGGCAGACATATCAGTGTGGATGACGGATCACCACCTCAAGCTGAACCTCGGCAAGACGGAGCTGCTCTTCCTCCCGGGGAAGGACTGCCCGTTCCATGATCTCGCCATCACGGTCGACAACTCCATTGTGTCCTCCTCCCAGAGCGCCAAGAACCTTGGCGTGATCCTGGACAACACCCTGTCGTTCTCAACTAACATCAAGGCGGTGGCCCGTTCCTGTAGGTTCATGCTCTACAACATCCGCAGAGTACGACCCTGCCTCACACAGGAAGCGGCGCAGGTCCTAATCCAGGCACTTGTCATCTCCCGTCTGGATTACTGCAACTCGCTGTTGGCTGGGCTCCCTGCCTGTGCCATTAAACCCCTTCAACTCATCCAGAACGCCGCAGCCCGTCTGGTGTTCAACCTTCCCAAGTTCTCTCACGTCACCCCGCTCCTCCGTTCTCTCCACTGGCTTCCAGTTGAAGCTCGCATCCGCTACAAGACCATGGTGCTTGCCTACGGAGCTGTGAGGGAACGGCACCTCAGTACCTCCAGGCTCTGATCAGGCCCTACACCCAAACAAGGGCACTGCGTTCATCCACCTCTGGCCTGCTCGCCTCCCTACCACTGAGGAAGTACAGCTCCCGCTCAGCCCAGTCAAAACTGTTCGCTGCCCTGGCCCCCAATGGTGGAACAAACTCCCTCACGACGCCAGGACAGCGGAGTCAATCACCACCTTCCGGAGACACCTGAAACCCCACCTCTTTAAGGAATACCTAGGATAGGTTAAGTAATCCCTCTCACCCCACCCCCCCTAAGTTTTAGATGCACTATTGTTAAGTGACTGTCCCACTGGATGTCATAAGGTGAATGCACCAATTTGTAAGTCGCTCTGGATAAGAGCGTCTGCTAAATGACTTAAATGTAAATGTAAATGCTAGCCTGCTGCTATCCCCGGCCCAATAGCTGTCTGAATCGCTGTGCCTCCAGCTCGCCTAGCTATTCACTGGACCCTATGATCACTCGGCTACACATGCATTTACATTACATTACATTACATTACATTTAAGTCATTTAGCAGACGGCTCTTATCCAGAGCGACTTACAAATTGGTGCATTCACCTTATGACATCCAGTGGGACAGTCACTTAACAATAGTGCATCTAAAGCTTGGGGGTGGGGTGAGAGGGATTGTGAGCAGTGACAGCAACGCGTTACAGACGGGCGACGTGAAATGCCTGGATTCGCGACCGTGCTCAGCGCCCTCGGAGGTTGGGCTGGTATGAACCTACAGCGGAGCTCACCTGCTGATGTTAGTTGGCGGCAGGGGTGTCCCGGCACTCAGGTTCCGGAGGAGGGTACATGCGACCGGATGAGCCGGATGGAGCGGAATCAGTCCTCCGGGAGAAAAGCTCCGTGTTCAACAGTGTGGTAGATCCGTCATCCCCGCTGATATGTCTGCCAGACATGCGAGATGCGATCGCATCACCTCCATCATCAGAGAGGAGGAGAAGTGTAAATCGTCGATCTGCGTAAGAGAGATGTGAGTATGACCAGAAATGACCGATGATGCGCGAGAATAGGAGGGCAAGAACCAGAGAGGCCAGTGATGAGCGGCGTGGTGAGGCTCAATTCTGCCACCAGGCATCACAGGCGGCCGCAGCCAGGGCACAATCAGAGCGTGGGCAGCGCTATGTCCGGGACAATTCGGAGATGAGTGGAGGAGGATCGGATCAGTGTCTGGCTCGAAGGCGACCTCGACTCGACTAGAGAAGCGAGCGAGGAGGCAGCTTCAGCAGTCGCGGAGGCCAGACCTCAGCGTTCAGTATCTTGAAGATAGATTGACTGGTCTTTAGATCAGACAGTCGTGCCAGAGAGCTGACAGAGCTCTACGTTCAAGTCTTGAGAAAGGCAGGATGCGATGTGATGGTTGAGCATCGGAGGGTCAGTCAAGGTCTCGTGAGCGTGCAACTATGCTGTCTATTCAGGACTCCAGGAGAGGCGTAAGCCAACGGTCCGATCAGCTGAGTAGAGATGAAGTCAGTGAGCAGCGTGAAGGTCTCGCAGATGTCTTGAGAAGAGAGAGATAGGATCGGCGGGTCGAAACCTGTCCCGAAAGACTGGCATTGCATCAGCGAAGAGAAGGATGGCGTCAGAAATGCTGAGGCAAGCGTAAGCGATCTGGTGTAGCAGCGGAAGATCGAGTGTCGCTTGCATCTGTGAGAAGAAGAGGATGGCGAAGGATCTGCGAGTCCTGAGGAGGCGAGTTTTCCTCAATGGCCTTTGAGCTGCCAGGAGCCATGTAGAATGAATAAAGAGTCATCGAGGCGCCTCGAAGCCGGTAAACGCTGAGATCGAGCTATGCATAGATCGAGCTCCGGAAGGGACCGGTCAGAGGAGACGAAGGAGGGTTGGGGAAGATCGGGAGATAGAGTGGGCAGAGAAGAATGATGGGTGGAAGAAGGAAAATAGCGAACAGGTACGGCTGAGCTACCAGCAGTGTGGAAAGTGATGACGAGAGGAAGATACAAGATGGTCGAACTGGAAGGAGTTAGTGAAGATTAGTGGAAAGAACAGCATCTATCATTGTTACATTTAAGTCATTTAGCAGACGCTCTTATCCAGAGCGACTTACAAATTGGTAAAGATGAGGTCGAGCGTATTGCCTGCCTTGTGAGTAGGGAAGGTGAGAGGGTGAGGTCAAAGGAGAGGAGTGGAAAGAAGGGAGGCAGAGAGGAAAGAGTCAAAGGTAGACGTGGGGAGGTTAAAGTCGCCCAGAACTGTGAGAGGTGAGCCGTCCTCAGGAAAGGAGCTTATCAAGGCATCAAGCTCATTGATGAACTCTCGAGGGGAACCTGGAGGGCGATAAATGATAAGGATGTTAAGCTTGAAAGGGCTAGTAACTGTGACAGCATGGAATTCAAAGGAGGCGATAGACAGATGGGTAAGGGGAGAAAGAGAGAATGACCACTTGGGAGAGATGAGGATCCGGTGCCACCACCCGCTGACCAGACGTTCTCGGGGTGTGCGAGAACACGGGGCGGACGAAGAGAGAGCAGTAGGAGTAGCAGTGTTGTCTGTGGTGATCCATGTTTCCGTCAGTGCCAAGAAGTCGAGGACTGGAGGGAGGCATAGGCTGAGATGAACTCTGCCTTGTTGACCGCAGATTGGCAGTTCCAGAGGCTACCGGAGACCTGGAACTCCACGTGGGGTGCGCGCTGGGACCACCAGAGTAGGGTGGCCACGCCACGCGGTGAGGAGCGTTTGTATGGTCTGTGCAGAGAGGAGAGAACAGGGATAAACAGACACATAGTTGACAGGCTACAGAAGAGGCTACGCTAATGCAGGAGATTGGAATGACAAGTGGACTACACGCCTCAATGTTCAGAGAGTTAAGCCACGAGGAAGAATCTTATTGACTAAAATGATTAAAATGATACAGTACTGCTGAAGTAGGCCAGCTGGCAGTGGGTGCGTTGTTGACACTACACTAATCAAGTCGTTCCGTTGAGTGTAATAGTTTCTGCAGTGTTGCTATTCGGGGCTAGCAGGCTAGCTAGCAGTGTTGTTTACGTTACGTTGCGTTAAAAGAACGACAATAGATGGCTAGCGAACCTAGAAAATCGCTCTAGACTACACAATTATCTTTGATACAAAGACGGCTATGTAGCTAGCTAAGTAGCTAGCTACGATCAAACAAATCAAACCGTTGTACTGTAATGAAATGAAGTGAAAATGTGATACAACCTGTGAATGCGACCGGGTAGTTGAGTTCTATACAGAAGACGTTGGCTAGCGTTGGCTAGCTGTTGGCTAACTAGCAGAGTCACCTACGTTAAGGACGACAAATAGCTGGCTAGCTAACCTCGGTAAATTAAGATAATCACTCTAAGACTACACACTCTAAACCTAAACAACACAATTATCTTGGATACGATGATACGAAGACAGCAAAGACAGCTATGTAGCTAGCTAACACTAAACTAATCAAGTCGTTCAGTTGAGTGTAATAGTTTTCCCAGTGCAGCTAATCAGTGGACGTTAGCTAGCTGGCTAGTGAAGACTACGTTAGGACGGCGAAATACGATAATTACGCAATTATCTTTGATACAAAGACGGCTCTGTAGCTAGCTGAGAAGAAATTGCTAGGATAAGACAAATCAAACCGTTGTGATATAATGAAATATAATGAAAAAGTTATACTACCCGTTGATGGGCTTCAGGGGCTTCAGGGGGACGTCGCAATGGGAGAGTCTGTTGAAACCTCCTCGGAAGGTTACATCGGCAGACCAGTCGTGATGGATCACATGAATACTAGCTAGTAGCTAGTTAGCTGTCTAGCTTCTGAAGGGGGTATAAAATAGCAGATCTATACCACATTGGGTGAGGCAGGTTGCAGAAAAGTAAGTTCAGTCCGTAGATGGAAAATGAGATTTAAAAATAACAAAAATACATTTGAAGTTGGAAGTTTACATATACTTAGGTTGGAGGCATTAAAACTTGTTTTTCAACCACTTTACAAATTTCTTGTTAACAAACTATAGTTTTGGCTAGGCCCATCTACTTTCTGCATGACACAAGTAATTTTTCCAACAATTGTTTACAGACAGATTATTTAACTTCTAATTCACTGTATCACAATTCCAGTGGGTCAGACGTTTACTTACACTAAGATGACTGTGCCTTTAAATAGCTTGGAAAATTCCAGAAAATTATCTCATGGATTTAGAAGCTTCTGTTGGGCTAATTGACATAATTTGTGTCAATTGGAGGTGTACATGTGGATGTATTTTAAGGCCTACCTTCAAATTCAGTGCCTCTTTGCTTGATTGACATCATGGGAAAATCAAAAGAAATCAGCCAAGACCTGAGAGAAAGTAGTACGCAAGTATAAACACCATGGGACCACGCAGCCGTCATACCGCTCGGGGAGGAGACGCGTTCTGTCTCCTAGAGATTAACGTACTTTGGTGCGAAAAGTGCAAATCAATCCCAGAACAACAGTAAAGGACCTTGAAAAGATGCTGGAGGAAACAGGTACAAAAGTATCTATATCCACAGTAAAATGAGTCCTATATCAACATAACCTGAAAGGCCACTCAGCAAGGAAGAAGCCACTGATCCAAAACCAGAGCAGCTCACAGATCACTAGCCCATCTGTAAACAGCCCATCTACCTACCTCATCCCCATACTGTATTTATGTATTTATCTTGCTCCTTTGCACCCCAGTATCTCTACTTGCACATTCAACTTCTGCACATCTACCATTCCAGTGTTTAATTGCTATATTGTAATTACTTTGCCACCATGGCCTATTTATTGCCTTACCTCCCTTTAACTTACCTCATTTGCATTCACTGTATATAGACTTTTCTTTCCGCTAACGGAACCCCCACCCAACATTCCGCTAACGGAACCCCACCCAACATTCCGCTGAAAAGGCAGAGCGGGAAATTCAAAAATATTTTTAGAAAATATTTAACTTTCACACATTAAAAAGTCCAATACAGCAAGTGAAAGATAAACATCTTGTTAATCTACCCATCGTGTCCGATTTTTAAAATGTCTTACATCGAAAACACAACAGATATTTATGTTAGATCACCACCAAATCCAAAAGAAAACACAACCATTTTTCCCAGCCAAAGATAGTCACAAAAGCAGAATTAGAGACAAAAGTAAACACTGACCTTTGATAATCTTCATCAGATGGCACTCATATGACATCATGTTACACAATACATTTATGTTTTGTTCGATAATATGCATATTTATATCCACAAATCTCGGTTTACATTGGCACCATGTTCAGAAATGCCTCCAAAATATCCGGAGTAATTACAGAGAGCCACATCATATAACAGAAATACTCATCATAAACTTTGACTAAAGATACATGTTCTACATATAATTAAAGATACACTGGTTCTTAATGCAACCGCTGTGTCAGATTTTTTAAAAACGTTATGAAAAAAGCCTACCATGCAATAATCTGAGACGGCGCTCAGAAGTAAATATATTTCTCCGCCATGTTGGAGTCAACAGAAATACAAAATTACAACATAAATATTCCCTTACCTTTGATGATCTTTCATCAGAATGCAATGCAAGGAATCCTAGTTCGGCAATAAATTGTTGTTTTGTTCCAAAATGTCCATTACTAGTGTCCAATTAGCTACTTTTGCACGTCTAGTTCACATGTCCAAAAGCTGGCGCTGGTCCAGGCGAACTCGGACGAAAACGAAAGTTATATTCCAGGTCGAATAAACTGGTCAAACTAAGTAGAGAATCAATCTTCAGGTTGTTATTATCAAATATCCAATAACGTTCCAACCGGAGCATTCATTTTGTGTACAGAGTAATGGAACGCATGGCGATATAATGATTACTGAACATAACCAGTAACTGGCATTCTGCCAGACCAGTGACTCAAATAGCTGCCATCCGGTCCCACATCACACTAGAGGCTTCATTCCACGTTCTACTGACTGTTGACATCTAGTGGAAGGTGTAGGAAGTGCGAACAGATCCATATCTTATGGATATGGGTGATGAGTTTAAAATCAACCAGCCCCAGAATTTACACTTCCTGTTTGGAAGTTTGCCTGCCCTATGAGTTCTGTTATACTCACAGACATAATTCAAACAGTTTTAGAAACTTCAGAGTGTTTTCCATCCAATAGTAGTAATAATAATATGTTATATATATATTACATATATTAGCATCTGGGACAGAGTAGGAGGCAGTTCACTATGGGCACGCAATTCATCCAAAGTGAAAATGCTGCCCCCTATCCCTAAAAGGATGGCCAGGTCGCAGTTGTAAATGAAAACTTGTTCTCAACTAGCCTACCTGGTTAAATAAAGGTAAAATAAATACAAATTTAGATCGTACTTTTTGGAGAAATGTCCACTGGTCCAATGAAAGAAAAATAGAACTGTTTGGCCATAATGACTATCGTTATGTTTGGCGGAAAAAGGGGGAGAAGAAGAAAAAAAGATATATACAAGAGCATAAAGACAATCAAAACAGACATCCCGTTGCTACGCCATCTTGGAAGTGGTAATGTGGGTGTAATTGAACAGGCATTCCGTTGCTACGCCATCTTGGAAGTGGTAATGTGGGTGTAATTGAACAGGCATTCATTGCCAGCATTAGACCATTACTCTCTATGGCAGCTGTTGAAAATGATGTGCACGTGCGTGTGCGTGCGCGTGTGCATTAGTGTGTTGGTGGTGTGTGCAGATGCACGTGCGTGCGCCTGTTCATGATTGTTGTGCGCTTGCGATCAAGCTCATTGCAACGGGTCCAATTAAGGACTAATTAAGATCCTAATGTCTGGTTCAATATAATTGATTAAGAAATCAATTAGGTTCTAAAATGTAGTAGTTCTGCTAACTAAGAATGTCAATGCATTGAACCTGCCTTTGTGGTCTGAGGAGAGAGAGATGACATGTCTGTTCTTGGCCTGCGGCTCAAATGACAATCTATTCCCAATATAGTGGACTAGTTTTAACCAGTAAGGCACCTGAAATACTGTCGGAAATAGGTCGCTATTTGGGACTCTTAATTGTCAGTGTTTATTTAAACAGTAACTGTAGAGATGAATCACAGGAATAACGAGGGATATAGAAGATCACACTGTGTATAAATATGAGTAGAGACAAATATTATAGCCCCGAGGCACTAGGGCGTTCTGGTCTGATGATGCTGGCAGATACTCCACAGATCATCTGATCTTTAAATACGGAACTCATGTTAAATATTCAGTGGGAAAAACAGGATGGTAAAGAGACTGTCTGTCCCAAATGGCACGCTATTCCCTACATACTTCTGACCAGAGCCCCATGGGACACTATAAAGGGAATAGGGTGCCATATGTGATACAGCTCCCTGTTAGATCGCTGTACAGTCTGTGAGTATGCGGTTCACTGAGGCAACACAGCAGCAACTTGACAGCGTGGCCCACCTGGTACTAGATCACACAGCAGTAACTTGACAGCATGGCCCACCTGGTACTAGATCACAGAGCAGCAACTTGACAGTGTGGCCCACCTGGTACTAGATCACACAGCAGTAACTTGACAGCATGGCCCACCTGGTACTAGATCACAGAGCAGCAACTTGACAGCATGGCCCACCTGGTACTAGATCACACAGCAGCAACTTGACAGCATGGCCCACCTGGTACTAGATCACACAGAGCAGCAATTTGACAGCATGGCCCACCTGGTACTAGATCACACAGAGCAGCAATTTGACAGCATGGCCCACCTGGTACTAGATCACATAGCAGCAACTTGACAGCATGGCCCACCTGGTACTAGATCACACAGAGCAGCAATTTGACAGCATGGCCCACCTGGTACTAGATCACACAGCAGCAACTTGACAGCATAGCCCACCTGGTACTAGATCACACAGCAGTAACTTGACAGCATGGCCCACCTGGTACTAGATCACAGAGCAGCAATTTGACAGCATGGCCCACCTGGTACTAGATCACACAGAGCAGCAACTTGACAGCATGGCCCACCTGGTACTAGATCACAGAAGAGCAACTTGACAGCATGGTCCACCTGGTACTAGATCACAGAAGAGCAACTTGACAGCATGGTCCACCTGGTACTAGATCACACAGAGCAGCAACTTGACAGCGTGGCCCACCTGGTACTAGATCACACAGCAGCAACTTGACAGTGTGGCCCACCTGGTACTAGATCACACAGCAGCAACTTGACAGCATGGCCCACCTGGTACTAGATCACACAGCAGCAACTTGACAGTGTGGCCCACCTGGTACTAGATCAAGCAGCAACTCGACAGTGTGGCCCACCTGGTACTAGATCACAGCAGCAACTTGACAGTGTGGCCCACCTGGTACTAGGTCACACAGCAGCAACTTGACAGCATGGCCCACCTGGTACTAGATCAAGCAGCAACTTGACAGTGTGGCCCACCTGGTACTAGATCACACAGCAGCAACTTGACAGTGTGGCCCACCTGGTACTAGATCACACAGCAGCAACTTGACAGCATGGCCCACCTGGTACTAGATCACACAGCAGCAACTTGACAGCATGGCCCACCTGGTACTAGATCACACAGCAGCAACTTGACAGTGTGGCCCACCTGGTACTAGATCACACAGCAGCAACTTGACAGCGTGGCCCACCTGGTACTAGATCACACAGCAGCAACTTGACAGCGTGGCCCACCTGGTACTAGATCACACAGCAGCAACTTGACAGTGTGGCCCACCTGGTACTAGATCACACAGCAGCAACTTGACAGTGTGGCCCACCTGGTACTAGATCACACAGCAGCAACTTGACAGTGTGGCCCACCTGGTACTAGATCACACAGCAGCAACTTGACAGCATGGCCCACCTGGTACTAGATCACACAGCAGCAACTTGACAGCATGGCCCACCTGGTACTAGATCACACAGCAGCAACTTGACAGCATGGCCCACCTGGTACTAGATCACACAGCAGCAACTTGACAGTGTGGCCCACCTGGTACTAGATCACACAGCAGCAACTTGACAGTGTGGCCCACCTGGTACTAGATCACACAGCAGCAACTTGACAGCATGGCCCACCTGGTACTAGATCACACAGCAGCAACTTGACAGTGTGGCCCACCTGGTACTAGATCACACAGCAGCAACTTGACAGCGTGGCCCACCTGGTACTAGATCACACAGCAGCAACTTGACAGCATGGCCCACCTGGTACTAGATCACAGAGCAGCAACTTGACAGCATGGCCCACCTGGTACTAGATCACACAGCAGCAACTTGACAGTGTGGCCCACCTGGTACTAGATCACACAGCAGCAACTTGACAGTGTGGCCCACCTGGTACTAGATCACACAGCAGCAACTTGACAGCGTGGCCCACCTGGTACTAGATCACACAGCAGCAACTTGACAGTGTGGCCCACCTGGTACTAGATCACACAGCAGCAACTTGACAGCATGGCCCACCTGGTACTAGATCACACAGCAGCAACTTGACAGCATGGCCCACCTGGTACTAGATCACACAGCAGCAACTTGACAGTGTGGCCCACCTGGTACTAGATCACACAGCAGCAACTTGACAGTGTGGCCCACCTGGTACTAGATCACACAGCAGCAACTTGACAGCATGGCCCACCTGGTACTAGATCACACAGCAGCAACTTGACAGCATGGCCCACCTGGTACTAGATCACACAGCAGCAACTTGACAGCATGGCCCACCTGGTACTAGATCACACAGCAGCAACTTGACAGTGTGGCCCACCTGGTACTAGATCACACAGCAGCAACTTGACAGTGTGGCCCACCTGGTACTAGATCACACAGCAGCAACTTGACAGCATGGCCCACCTGGTACTAGATCACACAGCAGCAACTTGACAGTGTGGCCCACCTGGTACTAGATCACACAGCAGCAACTTGACAGCGTGGCCCACCTGGTACTAGATCACACAGCAGCAACTTGACAGCATGGCCCACCTGGTACTAGATCACAGAGCAGCAACTTGACAGCATGGCCCACCTGGTACTAGATCACAGAGCAGCAATTTGACAGCATGGCCCACCTGGTACTAGATCACACAGAGCAGCAACTTGACAGCATGGCCCACCTGGTACTAGATCACACAGAGCAGCAACTTGACAGCATGGCCCACCTGGTACAAGATCACACAGCAGCAACTTGACAGCATGGCCCACCTGGTACTAGATCACACAGAGCAGCAACTTGACAGCATGGCCCACCTGGTACAAGATCACACAGCAGCAACTTGACAGTATGGCCCACCTGGTACAAGATCACACAGCAGCAACTTGACAGTATGGCCCACCTGGTACTAGATCACACAGCAGCAACTTGACAGCATGGCCCACCTGGTACTAGATCACACAGAGCAGCAACTTGACAGCATGGCCCACCTGGTACAAGATCACACAGCAGCAACTTGACAGTATGGCCCACCTGGTACAAGATCACACAGCAGCAACTTGACAGTATGGCCCACCTGGTACTAGATCACACAGCAGCAACTTGACAGCATGGCCCACCTGGTACTAGATCACACAGAGCAGCAACTTGACAGCATGGCCCACCTGGTACTAGATCACACAGAGCAGCAACTTGACAGCATGGCCCACCTGGTACAAGATCACACAGCAGCAACTTGACAGCATGGCCCACCTGGTACTAGATCACACAGCAGACCTCATGTTGCCTTAACAAGACTTCCTGTGGTTTTAATGAGATTTCCTGCTGCTCTAAAGAACACCCTGTTACTTTAACAAGACTTCCTGTTGTTTTAACAAGACTTCCTGTTGTTTTAACGAGACTTCCTGCTGCCCTAAAGAACACCCTGTTACTTTAATAAGACTTCCTGTTGTTTTAACGAGACTTCCTGCTGCCCTTAAAAACACCCTGTTACTTTAACAAGACTTCCTGTTGTTTTAACGAGACTTCCTGCTGCCCTAAAGAACACCCTGTTACTTTAACAAGACTTCCTGTTGTTTTAACGAGACTTCCTGCTGCCCTAAAGAACACCCTGTTACTTTAACAAGACTTCCTGTTGCCTTAACTAGAATACCTGTTGTTTAAACAAGACTTCCTGCTACCTTTAATACACTTCCTACTGCCTTAACAAGATTTTCTGTTGTCTTAACGACACTTCCTGCTGCCTTAACGCACTTCAAGTTACTTTAACAAGACTTCCTATTGCCTTAACAGACTTCCTGTTGCCTTAATACATACCTGTCGCCTGGTCGTCCTCCGCACACAAACGCTAAAAGGAGCAAACAGGAGGTGAGAAGGCTCAAAATGGCACCTCATTCCCTCAAAAGGGTTGCCTGAAGATTCAAAATGGCACCCCATTCCCTCAAAAGGGTTGCCCGAAGATTCAAAATGGCACCTCATTCCCTCAAAAGGGTTGCCCGAAGATTCAAAATGGCACCCCATTCCCTCAAAAGGGTTGCCCGAAGATTCAAAATGGCAACCCATTCCCTCAAAAGGGTTGCCCGAAGATTCAAAATGGCACCCCATTCCCTCAAAAGGGTTGCCCGAAGACTCAAAATGGCACCCCATTCCCTCAAAAGGGTTGCCCGAAGACTCAAAATGGCACCCCATTCCCTCAAAAGGGTTGCCCGAAGATTCAAAATGGCACCCCATTCCCTCAAAAGGGTTGCCCGAAGATTCAAAATGCATTTAATTACATTGCTCTATCTGTATGATATATAAAGTCAGTCAGACTGCCATCCTAGAAGTCCTTCATCCCTGACGTCAAATTGAAAGGTGTCACGACTTTGCCCCTTTCCCTCTCTCCCCCCCACCAGTTGATGACCCCCATAAATACCTTTCCCACTTCCCTATCCACTCTACACCTCGGCCTGTTTCTTCGGCTTGCTGTTTCCGAAGATTTACTTTGTTTTATAATATAATAATAATAATAATATATGCCATTTAGCAGACGCTTTTATCCAAAGCGACTTACAGTCATGTGTGCATACATTCTACGTATGGGTGGTCCCGGGAATCGAACCCACTACCCTGGCGTTACAAGCGCCATGCTCTACCAAATGAGCTACAGTGTTTGCTACCAACTAGCCAGTTAGCTAGTGTCATGACTTTGCCCTGTTGGGTGAAGGTCCTAAAACCCCACTCTCTCCCCCCACCAGTTTATGACCCCCATAAATACATTTCCCCCATCCATCTCCATCTCCACAAATTGACTTTTGAAAATCCGTTGTTACCACAGAAGGGAGACTTTGCAATACAGTAACATTCAAAAGGAACGGAACAATATTTCTGTAATCCAACCAGTTGAAAGTATCCGTTGGTATATGATGTCAGATCAGTATCAGTTGGTACTTAATATAGAATATGTCAGATCAGTTGTTGTCTGGGACATTATATCTGATGATAGGATGACATAAATTGAATCTTGGAAAATCTACACATTCTAGTTATGAGATTCAAATGGAATTGTTGTGCAATTTAAATGTTTAAATATGAAACTATTTGTGTAAAGATTAATGAGAGAATTGTTTTCATAAGTAAACTATGCTCACTCAGTGGCCACGCCCAAGTGAACAGACATTGGTTGGAGAGGGATGAAACAAGTCCTTCTCTTCTCCAGTATAAAAGCCCCCAATTTGAATGGTTGAATATCCACAGGGCTTTGTGTGGCTATCACAAAGCTATGACCTCAATCCCGTAGAACATTTTGTGCGCAGAACTGAAAAAAGTTTGTGCGAGCAAGTAGGCCTACAAACCTGACGCAGTTACACCAGCTCTGTCAGGAAGAATCGGCCAAAATTCACTTATTGTGGGAAGCTTGTGGAAGGCTACCCGAAACGTTTGACCCAAGTTAAACAATTTAAAGACAATGCTACCAAATACAAATTGAGAGTATGTAAACTTCTGATCCACTGGGAATGTGATGAAAGAAATAAAAGCTGAAATAAATCATTATCTCTACTATTATTCTGACATTTCACATTCTTAAAATAAACTGGTGATCCTAACTGACCTATGACAGGGAATTTATACTAGGATTAACTTCTTTGGGACAGGGGCAGTATTTTCACATCCAGATGAAAAGCGCGTCCAAAGTAAACGGTCTGCTACTCAAACCTCAGAATCGGAGATATGCATATTATTAGTAGATTTGGATAGACAACACTCTGAAGTTTCTAAAACTGTTTGAATCATGTCTGTGAGTATAATAGAACTTATTTGGCAGGCGAAACCCGAGTACAAACTGTTTAGATTTTTTTTTTAGGTCACTCTTTTCAATGGGTTTTCGTTGGGATCCAGATTTCTAATCGACTTCCCTGCAGTTCCTATTGCTTCCACTGGATGTCAACAGTCTTTAGAAATTGGTTGAGGTTTTTCCTTTGTGTAATGAAGAAGTAGCACTGTTCAGAACGAGGGTCACTTGTAGTGTACTGTTTGATAGAGGCGCGTCACCAGAAAGCTACAGTTTCTTTTCCTCCTGTATTGAACACAGATCATCCCATCTACAATTTCATTGATTATTTACGTTAAAAAATACAAAAGTAGTTTGAAATGTTTTGGCAAAGTTTACAGGTAACTTTTGAGATATTTTGTAGTCACGTTGAGCAAGTTGGAACCGGTGTTTTTCTGGATCTTCACTGCATTTTCACTGGATGTTGGCCAGGTGGGACGCTACATATCCCAGAGAGGTTAAATGTCAGAAATTGTGAAAAACGGAGTTTAAAATGTATTTGGCTAAGGTGTATGTGAACTTTCGACTTCAACTGTATTTCTTGCTTTTCCCTTTTCCAAATGGGCGGTTATTAGAATGCATAAGATTCTGTATTTAAGGTCTGACCCAATCCCCTTTGTCCCTCAGTCTTCCCGCCCTTTCATTCAAACCCAACCCCCTTTCTTTGTGTAACCAGCCATCATATCGGTTTCGTCCGCTAGGGACTTTTTCTTTTATGACATGATTAGTAATCGACGTATGATCCATCCTGTGTATATGTGGTGATTACTTAGGTATTTAGTAAATAAATAATTAAACACATTATTGAATTGCTGTTTCAACTTGTTAGCCAGGGTTCGTGAAGATAACCACTAATTGTACGATGTTCAGATGAGACTGAATAAGGTGAGGATTAATAATTGACTACTATTGATATAAAAGATCTTCAGATCATTAAGAGTTTATTTGGAAGACAGCAGCTCTATAAACACTCTTCCGTGGTGCCCCAGGTTATTAACGAGTTGCATGGTTTAATTAAATCACGTAATCAATCAAACGTTAGGTAATCGATTTGATTAAATAGCCTGTCATATAATTTATTCAGTCAGAGACACAACAGGGGCGCTGTACAAAACAAGTCATCAACTATCGGATCATCTCTAACCAATCAGAGTATCAAAGCCCACGGGTATATCTGAAACACTGATTTACCCACGTGTGTTCAGGCTCTGTCCCACACCCATTGGTTTCTGGAACCAATCAAAACACTTTGAATGTGTTCACATGGGACAAATCGTCGGGGAGGAAATCAAATCCAGACTCATCGAGGATGTGAATGGGTAACCAGGCAATCAAAAGCGCACTACAAAGGGAACAGACATATTGGATGCAGATCCCTCCCTCCCTAAGCACTGAGTGTACCAGATCCCTCCCTCCATAAGCACTGAGTGTACCAGATCCCTCCCTCCCTAAGCACTGAGTGTACCAGATCCCTCCCTCCCTAAGCACTGAGTGTACCAGATCCCTCCCTCCCTAAGCACTGAGTGTACCAGATCCCTCTCCTCCCTAAGCACTGAGTGTACCAGATCCCTCCCTCCCTAAGCACTGAGTGTACCAGATCCCTCCCTCCCTAAGCACTGAGTGTACCAGATCCCTCCCTCCCTAAGCACTGAGTGTACCAGATCCCTCCTCCCTAAGCACTGAGTGTACCAGATCCCTCCCTCCCTAAGCACTGAGTGTACCAGATCCCTCCCTCCCTAAGCACTGAGTGTACCAGATCCCTCCCTCCCTAAGCACTGAGTGTACCAGATCCCTCCCTCCCTAAGCACTGAGTGTACCAGATCCCTCCCTCCCTAAGCACTGAGTGTACCAGATCCCTCCCTCCCTAAGCACTTAGTGTATCAGATCCCTCCCTCCCTAAGCACTGAGTGTACCAGATCCCTCCCTCCCTAAGCACTGAGTGTACCAGATCCCTCCCTCCCTAAGCACTGAGTGTACCAGATCCCTCCCTAAGCACTGAGTGTACCAGATCCCTCCCTCCCTAAGCACTGAGTGTACCAGATCCCTCCCTCCCTAAGCACTGAGTGTACCAGATCCCTCCCTCCCTAAGCACTGAGTGTACCAGATCCCTCCCTCCCTAAGCACTGAGTGTACCAGATCCCTCCCTCCCTAAGCACTGAGTGTACCAGATCCCTCCCTCCCTAAGCACTGAGTGTACCAGATCCCTCCCATCCTAAGCACTGAGTGTACCAGATCCCTCCCTCCCCTAAGCACTGAGTGTACCAGATCCCTCCCTCCCTAAGCACTGAGTGTACCAGATCCCTCCCTCCCTAAGCACTGAGTGTACCAGATCCCTCCTCCCTAATCACTGAGTGTACCAGATCCCTCCCTCCCTGAGCACTGAGTGTACCTGATCCCTCCTCCCTGAGCACTGAGTGTACCAGATCCCTCCCTCCCTAAGCACTGAGTGTACCAGATCCCTCCCTCCCTAAGCACTGAGTGTACCAGGGCTCTCCTTGAAAGGTCACAGGCTCAATTATCAATCTTTCAACTCTTTCTGAGAGCATCAAGCCTGTCAAAAAGATATCTGCACTCTCATCTCACCTCTTCTCCTCTACTCACATCTAATCTCTCCTCCTATCTGCTCACCTCTCATCTCACCTCTCCTCTCCACTCCTCCTCACCTCATCTCTCCTCTCCTCTCCTCCTCACCTCTCCTCTCCTCTCCTCCTCACATCTACTCACCTCTCCTCCTCTCCCCCTCACACCTACTCACCTCTCCTCCTCACACCTACTCACCTCTCCTCCTCACACCTACTCACCTCTCCTCCTCATCTCTCTCCTCCTCTCCCCCTCACACCTACTCACCTCTCCTCCTCACACCTACTCACCTCTCCTCCTCACACCTACTCACCTCTCCTCCTCACACCTACTCCTCTCCCCCTCACACCTACTCACCTCTCCTCCTCACACCTACTCACCTCTCCTCCTCACACCTACTCACCTCTCCTCCTCACACCTACTCACCTCTCCTCACACCTACTCCTCTCCCCCTCACACCTACTCACCTCTCCTCCTCACACCTACTCACCTCTCCTATCCTCCTCCTCACACCTAGTCACCTCTCCTCCTCACACCTACTCACCTCTCCTATCCTCCTCCTCACACCTAGTCACCCTCTCCCCTCACACCTACTCACCTCTCCTCCTCACACCTACTCACCTCTCCTCCTCACACCTACTCCTCTCCCCCTCACACCTACTCACCTCTCCTCCTCACACCTACTCACCTCTCCTATCCTCCTCCTCACACCTAGTCACCTCTCCTCCTCACACCTACTCACCTCTCCTCCTCACACCTACTCACCTCTCCTCCTCACACCTACTCCTCACCTCTCCTCCTCACCTCTCTCCTCCTCTCCCCCTCACACCTACTCACCTCTCTCCCTCCTCACCTACTCACCTCTCCCTCCTCACACCTACTCCTCTCCTCCTCACACCTACTCTCCTCTCCCCCTCACACCTACTCACCTCTCCTCCTCACACCTACTCACCTCTCCTATCCTCCTCCTCACACCTAGTCACCTCTCCTCCTCACACCTACTCACCTCTCCTATCCTCCTCACACCTACTCACCTCTCCTCCTCATACCTACTCACCTCTCCTATCCTCCTCACACCTACTCACCTCTCCTCCTCACACCTACACACCTCTCCTCTCCTCCTCACACCTCTCACCTCTCCTATCCTCCTCACACCTACTCACCTCTCCTATCCTCCTCACACCTACTCACCTCTCCTCCTCTCCTCCTCACCTCTCTCCTCTCCTCCTCCTCACACTGATCTACACATCTCTCCTCCTCTCCTCCTCACCTCTCACTGATCTGTTCTATCCTCCTCACACCTACTCTCCTGCTGACCTACTATGCTAATCTGATCACCTACTCACCTCTCACATCTCACCTCTCCTGTTCTGCTAATCTGATCTACTCACTGATCTCTGCTAAGGACTGATATGTTACTATGCTAAGGACTGATCTGTTACTATGCTAAGGACTGATCTGTTACTATGCTAATGACTGATCTGTTACTATGCTAATGACTGATCTGTTACTATGCTAATGACTGATCTGTTACTATGCTAATGACTGATCTGTTACTATGCTAATGACTGATCTGTTACTATGCTAATGACTGATCTGTTACTATGCTAATGACTGATCTGTTACTATGCTAATGCCTGATCTGTTACTATGCTAATGACTGATCTGTTACTATGCTAATGCCTGATCTGTTACTATGCTAATGCCTGATCTGTTACTATGCTAATGACCGATCTGTTACTATGCTAATGACCGATCTGTTACTATGCTAATGACCGATCTGTTACTATGCTAATGCCCGATCTGTTACTATGCTAATGACTGATCTGTTACTATGCTAATGACTGATCTGTTACTATGCTAATGACTGATCTGTTACTATGCTAATGACTGATCTGGTACTATGCTAATGACTGATCTGTTACTATGCTAATGACTGATCTGTTACTATGCTAATGACTGATCTGGTACTATGCTAATGACTGATCTGGTACTATGCTAATGACTGATCTGTTACTATGCTAATGACTGATCTGTTACTATGCTAATGACTGATCTGTTACTATGCTAATGACTGATCTGTTACTATGCTAATGACTGATCTGTTACTATGCTAATGACTGATCTGTTACTATGCTAATGACTGATCTGTTACTATGCTAATGACTGATCTGTTACTATGCTAATGACTGATCTGTTACTATGCTAATGACTGATCTGTTACTATGCTAATGACTGATCTGTTACTATGCTAATGACTGATCTGTTACTATGCTAATGACTGATCTGTTACTATGCTAATGACTGATCTGTTACTATGCTAATGACTGATCTGTTACTATGCTAATGACTGATCTGTTACTATGCTAATGACTGATCTGTTACTATGCTAATGACTGATCTGTTACTATGCTAATGACTAGTCATTTTTAACATTTTTATTTACCCTTTATTTAACTAGGAAAGTCTGTTAAGAACAAATTGTTATTTACAATGACGGTCTACACCGGCCAATCGCGGGCAATGCTGCACCTCCCTATGGGACTCCCGATCACAGCCGGATGTGATACAGCCTGGATTTGAACCAGGAACTGTAGTGGCACCTCTTACACTAAGATAAAATGCCTGATGATGTCTGATCTGGGAGTACTAAAACATTTCTGCAGCATTGAAGGTCTCCAAGAACACAGTGGCCTCCATTATTCTTATATGGAAGAAGTTTGGAACCACCAAGACTCTTCCTTTGCTTAGGTGGGTTAGGGTTAGTTCATAGGGAGATGGTTAGGTGGGTTAGGGTTAGTTCATAGGGAGATGGTTAGGTGGGTTAGGGTTAGTTCATAGGGAGATGGTTAGGTGGGTTAGGGTTAGTTCATAGGGAGATGGTTAGGTGGGTTAGGGTTAGTTCATAGGGAGATGGTTAGGTGGGTTAGGGTTAGTTCATAGGGAGATGGTTAGGTGGGTTAGGGTTAGTTCATAGGGAGATGGTTAGGTGGGTTAGGGTTAGTTCATAGGGAGATGGTTAGGTGGGTTAGGTTAGTTCATAGGGAGATGGTTAGGTGGGTTAGGGTTAGTTCATAGGGAGATGGTTAGGTGGGTTAGGGTTAGTTCATAGGGATATGGTTAGGTGGGTTAGGGTTAGTTCATAGGGAGATGGTTAGGTGGGTTAGGGTTAGTTCATAGGGAGATGGTTAGGTGGGTTAGGGTTAGTTCATAGGGAGATGGTTAGGTGGGTTAGGGTTAGTTCATAGGGATATGGTTAGGTGGGTTAGGGTTAGTTCATAGGTAGCTAGTTATAGTAGATGGTTAGGTGTTTTCACTACCAACATCTTAGTAGATATAAAGATTGCTATCTGAGCAGAGAAGCAGATAGAAGCAGATAGAGGCAGATAGAAGCAGAGAGATGCAGAGAGAAGCAGAGAGAAGCAGAGAGAAGCAGATAGATGCAGAGAGATGCAGATAGAAGCAGATAGATGCAGAGAAATGCATAGAGAAGCAGAGAGATGAAGAGAGATGCAGATAGACTCAGATAGATGCAGAGAGAAGCAGAGAGATGCAGAGAGAAGCAGAGAGATGCAGAGAGAAGCAGAGAGAAGCAGAGAGAAGCAGGGAGAAGCAGAGAGATGCAGAGAGATATAGATAGACGCAGAGAGATGCAGATAGAAGCAGAGAGATGCAGATAGACTCAGATAGATGCAGAGAGAAGCAGAGAGATGCAGAGAGAAGCAGAGAGATGCAGAGAGAAGCAGAGAGAAGCAGAGAGAAGCAGGGAGAAGCAGAGAGATGCAGAGAGATATAGATAGACGCAGAGAGATGCAGATAGAAGCAGAGAGATGCAGAGAGATGCAGAGAGATATAGATAGACGCAGAGAGATGCAGATAGAAGCAGAGAGATGCAGAAGGAAGCAGAGAGAAGCAGAGAGATGAAGATAGAAGCAGAGAGATGCAGAGAGAAGCAGATAGATAGAGATAGAAGCAGAGAGATGCAGATAGAAGTAGAGAGATGCAGAGAGATATATATAGATGCAGAGAGATGCAGAGAGAAGCAGATAGATGCAAAGAGAAGCAGATAGATAGAGATAGAAGCAGAGAGAAGCAGATAGAAAGAGATAGAAGCAGAGAGAAGCAGATAGATAGAGATAGAAGCAGATAGATAGAGATAAAAGCAGAGAGAAGCAGATAGATGCAGAGAGGAATTAGACTTAATAATAGATGCATCCGACTATCGTATAGCTATTAATGGAAAGCTCTGATCCATTTAAAAAACATTCATATTGAACGTGTGTGTGTGTGTGTGTGTGTGTGTGTGTGTGTGTGTGTGTGTGTGTGTGTGTGTGTGTGTGTGTGTGTGTGTGTGTGTGTGTGTGTGTGTGTGTGTGTGTGTGTGTGTGTGTGTGTGTGTGTGTGTGTGTGTGCCGTTTATTCTTAAAGCCTATGAGGACTTTAACATGATTAATTAATGATGTTGCTATAACTAAGACTGTGCTTTGCAGGGGGCCAGAGGAATCTATGGTTCTGGGGGGGGGGACTGTTTTTGAATGTTTTGTCAAGTAAACACTAACACTAACAGAAGGAGATTATAATACTCATTACTAGCAGGAACCCAAACCAGAACGGACAGGACAGACAAGGCACTGTTTCATCACTGTATTGATCATCATAAAACATGTTGTTGGGATTCTGGATGCTGATTGGCTCAGCAAAGCTCCAAGCCGTGCTGTGTTGGCCGTTAAATATACACCTATACCTATGCCTGCTAACAGTTCCATCTGAATCATCCCTGCTCCTCCATCAGTATGGTCTGAATCATCCCTGCTCCTCCATCAGTATGGTCTGAATCATCCCTGCTCCTCCATCAGTATGGTCTGAATCATCCCTGCTCCTCCATCAGTATGGTCTGAATCATCCCTGCTCCTCCATCAGTATGGTCTGAATCATCCCTGCTCCTCCGTCAGTATGGTCTTAATCATCCCTGCTCCTCCGTCAGTATGGTCTGAATCATCCCTGCTCCTCCATCAGTATGGTCTGAATCATCCCTGCTAGTATCATCCCTGTTAGTATCAGCCTATCGTTTAGTTTGGTACAGCTGGGGGTTAATATCAGCCTAGCATTTAGTTTGGTACAGTGGGGGTTAATATAAACCTAGCATTTAGTTTGGTACAGTGGGGGTTAATATAAACCTAGCATTTAGTTTGGTACAGTGGGGTTAATATCAGCCTGGCATTTAGTTTGGTACAGTGGGGGTTAATATAAACCTAGCATTTAGTTTGGTACAGTGGGGGTTAATATAAACCTAGCATTTAGTTTGGTACAGTGGGGGTCAATATCAGCCTTTAGTTTGGTACAGTGGGGGTTAATATCAGCCTTTAGTTTGGTACAGTGGGGGTTAGCTAGGCTAATCATTATGTATTGGTTGACATAGCCAACTATAGCTAGGCTAATCATTATGTATTGGTTGACATAGCCAACTATAGCTAGGCTAATCATTATGTATTGGTTGACATAGCCAACTATAGCTAGGCTAATCATTATGTATTGGTTGACATAGCCAACTATAGCTAGGCTAATCATTATGTATTGGTTGACATAGCCAACTATAGCTAGGCTAATCATTATGTAATGGTTGACATAGCCAACTATAGCTAGGCTAATCATTATGTATTGGTTGACATAGCCAACTATAGCTAGGCTAATCATTATGTATTGGTTGACATAGCCAACTATAGCTAGGCTAATCATTATGTATTGGTTGACATAGCCAACTATAGCTAGGCTAATCATTATGTAATGGTTGACATAGCCAACTATAGCTAGGCTAATCATTATGTATTGGTTGACATAGCCAACTATAGCTAGGCTAATCATTATGTATTGGTTGACATAGCCAACTATAGCTAGGCTAATCATTATGTATTGGTTGACATAGCCAACTATAGCTAGGCTAATCATTATGTATTGGTTGACATAGCCAACTATAGCTAGGCTAATCATTATGTATTGGTTGACATAGCCAACTATAGCTAGGCTAATCATTATGTATTGGTTGACATAGCCAACTATAGCTAGGCTAATCATTATGTATTGGTTGACATAGCCAACTATAGCTAGGCTACTCATTATGTATTGGTTGACATAGCCAACTATAGCTAGGCTACTCATTATGTATTGGTTGACATAGCCAACTATAGCTAGGCTACTCATTATGTATTGGTTGACATAGCCAACTATAGCTAGGCTAATCATTATGTATTGGTTGACATAGCCAACTATAGCTAGGCTAATCATTATGTATTGGTTGACATAGCCAACTATAGCTAGGCTAATCATTATGTATTGGTTGACATAGCCAACTATAGCTAGGCTAATCATTATGTATTGGTTGACATAGCCAGCTATAGCTAGGCTAATCATTATGTATTGGTTGACATAGCCAGCTATAGCTAGGCTAATCATTATGTATTGGTTGACATAGCCAGCTATAGCTAGGCTAATCATTATGTATTGTTGACATAGCCAGCTATAGCTAGGCTAATCATTATGTATTGGTTGACATAGCCAACTATAGCTAGGCTAATCATTATGTATTGGTTGACATAGCCAACTATAGCTAGGCTAATCATTATGTATTGGTTGACATAGCCAACTATAGCTAGGCTAATCATTATGTATTGGTTGACATAGCCAACTATAGCTAGGCTAATCATTATGTATTGGTTGACATAGCCAACTATAGCTAGGCTAATCATTATGTATTGGTTGACATAGCCAACTATAGCTAGGCTAATCATTATGTATTGGTTGACATAGCCAACTATAGCTAGGCTAATCATTATGTATTGGTTGACATAGCCAACTATAGCTAGGCTAATCATTATGTATTGGTTGACATAGCCAACTATAGCTAGGCTAATCATTATGTATTGGTTGACATAGCCAACTATAGCTAGGCTAACCATTATGTATTGGTTGACATAGCCAACTATAGCTAGGCTAATCATTATGTATTGGTTGACATAGCCAACTATAGCTAGGCTAATCATTATGTATTGGTTGACATAGCCAACTATAGCTAGGCGAATCATTATGTATTGGCTGACATAGTCAACTATAGCTAGGCTAATCATTATGTATTGGTTGACATAGCCAACTATAGCTAGGCGAATCATTATGTATTGGTTGACATAGCCAGCTATAGCTAGGCTAATCATTATGTATTGGTTGACATAGCCAACTATAGCTAGGCTAATCATTATGTATTGGTTGACATAGCCAGCTATAGCTAGGCTAATCATTATGTATTGGTTGACATAGCCAACTATAGCTAGGCTAATCATTATGTATCGGTTGACTGTAATCACTGCCAAAGGTGCTTCAACAAAGTACTGAGTACATGGTCCTGATACTTATGTAAATGTGATATTTATGTTTTTTATTTATAAGAAATTTGTATTAAAAAAATATTTAAAAAATCTGTTTTTGCTTTGTCATTATTGTGTTTAGATTGATAAGGGTAAAAAAAACTATGTAATCATTTTTAGAATAAGGCTGTAACGTAACAAAATGTGGAAAAAGTCAAGGGGTCTGAAAACTTTCTGAATGCACCGTATGTTGAAGAGGGTGGGGCTCAAGCTGCATCCCTGTCTCAACCCACTGCCCTCAGGAAAGAAATATGTGTGTTTATTGAAGAGGGTGGGGCTCAAGCTGCATCCCTGTCTCAACCCACTGCCATCAGGAAATAAATATGTGTGTTTATTGCCTATTTTAACTGCACTCTTGTTGTTTGTGTACAATCATTTTATAATGCCATATGCTTCCCCCCCAACGTCGCTTTCCATCAAGTTGTATAACAGACCCTCATGCCACATTTAGTCAAAAGCTTGGCTTTTGTTTTGTTTGTCAATGAATGGTGTATACGTGGTCTGTCGAATGGTATTTTGGTAAGAAGTCAATTTGGCATTTGCTCAGGACATTGTTTTCACTGAGGACATGTTGGAGTCTGCTGTGGATGATACTTGCGATTTTCCTGAAGCATATTCCACTGTAATAATGAAGTAATATTTGTCTCCACTTTTGTGGATTGGGGTGATCAGACCATAGTTCCAAGTGTTCAGGCAGATGCCAGAACTAAGGATAATGTTAAAGAGTTTAAGAAGAGCCTATTTTGAATTTGTGGTGTGTATATTTTATCATTTTATCTAGGATACCATCAACACCACAGGCCTTTTTGGGGTTGGAGGGTTTGTATGTTGTCCTGTAGTTCATCTGAGGTACTTGGATAGTCCGCTGTGTTCTGGTGGTCTTTAATAGTTGATTCTTGTAAATGATCATGTACTTGTTTTTCATCTTGGTTATTTGTTATGGAAGAAGAGATTGGAGAAGTGGTTTATCCATACATTATCCATTTTGCATAGATGACTCCTTGTGTTGTTGTTTGTTAAGTGT
>NW_025746464.1:102500-111766 GCF_021184085.1 Oncorhynchus gorbuscha
ACACAGGAGGCTCTACAGGAGGCCCTACAGAGAGACAGACAGACAGAGAGTCTGACTGCTGCACACAGGAGGCCCTACAGAGAGACAGAGGCAGCACACAGGAGGCCCTACAGGAGGCCCTACAGGAGGCCCTACAGAGAGACAGACAGACAGAGAGGCTTACTGCTGCACACAGGAGGCCCTAAAGAGACCAGACAGACAGAGGCTTACTGCAGCACACAGGAGGCCCTACAGAGAGACAGAGAGACAGAGAGGCTTACTGCAGCACACAGGAGGCCCTACAGAGAGACGGAGAGACAGAGAGGCTTACTGCAGCACACAGGAGGCCCTACAGAGAGACAGAGAGACAGAGAGGCTTACTGCGACACACAGGAGGCCCTACAGAGAGACAGAGAGGCTTACTGCAGCACACAGGAGGCCCTACAGAGATTAGACAGAGAGGCTTACTGCAGCACACAGGAGGCCCTACAGAGACCAGACAGACAGAGGCTTACTGCAGCACACAGGAGGCCCTACAGAGATTAGACAGACAGAGGGGTAGGGGGTTTGAGTGAGAGAGACAGAGGGATAGAGAGAGAGAGAGAATTTGCAAAAAAAAAGACATTTTGATCAACTCTCATATCTACTGGGTGAAATACCACAGTGTGCCATCACCGCAGCAAGATTTGTGACCTGTTGCCACGAGAAAAGGGCAACCAGTGAAGAACACACACTATTGTAAATACATATCTACAGTTGTGGCCAAAAAGTTTTGAGAATTAAACAAATATTAATTTCCACAAAGTTTGCTGCTTCAGTGTTTTTAGATATTTTTGTCAGATGTTACTATGGATACTGAAGTATAATTACAAGCATTTCATAAGTGTCAAAGGCTTTTATTGACAATTACATGAAGTTGATGCAAAGAGTCAATATTTGCAGTGTTGACCCTTCTTTTTCAAGACCTCTGCAATCTGCCCTGGCATGCTGCCAATTAACTTCTGGGCCACATCCTGACTGGTGGCAGCCCATTCTTGTATAATCAATGCTTGGATTTTGTCAGAATTTGTGGGATGTTGTTTGTCCACCTGCCTCTTCAGGATTGATCACGAGTTCTCAATGGGATTAAGGTCTGGGGAGTTTCCTGGCCATGGACCCAAAATATTGATGTTTTGTTCCCTGAGCCACTTAGTTATCACTAGTGCTCCATCATGCTGGAAAAGACATTGTTCGTCACCAGACTGTTCCTGGATGGTTGGGAGAAGTTGCTCTCGGAGGATGTGTTGGTACCATTCTATATATATCGGGGTGGCAGGGTAGTGGTTAGAGCGTTGGACTAGTACATTTACATTTACATTTAAGTCATTTAGCAGACGCTCTTATCCAGAGCGACGTAACTGGAAGGTTGGAAGTTCAAACCCCTGAGCTGACAAGGTACAAATCTGTAGTTCTGCCCCTGAACAGGCAGTTAACCCACTGTTGCTAGGCCGTCATTGAAAATAAGAATTAGTTATTAACTGACTTGCCTAGTTAAATAAAGGTAAAATAATTAAAATATTCATGGCTGTGTTCTTAGGCAAAATTGTGAGTGAGCCCACTCCCTTGGCTGAGAAGCAACCCCACACATGAATGGTCTCAGGATGCTTTACTGTTGGCATGACACAGGACTGATGGTAGCGCTCACCTTCTCTTCTCCGGACAAGCTTTTTCTGGATGCCCCAAAAATGACCCCAGTCCTCAGCAGTCCAATCCCTGTACCCTTTGCAGAATATCAGTCTGTCCCTGATGTTTTTCCTGGAGAGAAGTGGCTTCTTTGCTGCTCTTCTTGACATCAGGCCATCATCCAAAAGTCTTCGCCTCACTGTGCGTGCAGATGCACTCACACCTGCCTGCTGCCATTCCTGAGCAAGCTCTGTACTGGTGGTGCCCCGATCCCACAGCTGAATAAACTTTAGGAGACGGTCCTGGCGCTTGCTGGACTTTCTTGGTCGCCCTGAAGCCTTCTTCACAACAATTGAACAGCTCTCCTTGAAGTTCATGATGATCCGATAGATTTAGATTTAGGTGCAATCTTACTGGCAGCAATATCCTTGTCTGTGAAGGCCTTTTTTTGCAAAGAGAAGATGACGGCACGTGTTTCCTTGCAGGTAACCATGGTTGACAGAGGAAGAACAATGATTCCAAGCACCACCCTCCTTGTGAAGCTTCCAGGCTGTTATTCAAACTCAATTAGCATGACAGAGTGATCTCCAGCCTTGTCCTCGTCAACACTCACACCTGTGTTAACGAGAGAATCACTGACATGATGTCAGCTGGTCCTTTTGTGGCAGGGCTGAAATGCAGTGGATATGTTTGGGGAGATTCAGTTCATTTGCATGGCAAAAAAATCTGATCAGCTATGTAAACTTTAACATTGATTTATCCTGCAATAGATGTTGTTTAATTGGTAATATACATTGTTGTCTTCTTCTAATGCCTCTTAAGGGGAAAGTCATTTAAAAGTAATTGAATGTAATCAGATTACGTTACTGAGTTCAGATAATCCAAAAGTTACACTACTGATTACAATTTTAGACAGGTAGTTAGCCAAGCAGAGCGCTAACTAGCCAAGCAGAGCATTAGCTAGCCAAGCAGAGCGCTAACTAGCCAAGCAGAGCGCTAACTAGCCAAGCAGAGCATTAGCTAGCCAAGCAGAGCGCTAACTAGCCAAGCAGAGCATTAGCTAGCCAAGCAGAGCGCTAACTAGCCAAGCAGAGCGCTAACTAGCCAAGCAGAGCATTAGTTAGCCAAGCAGAGCGCTAACTAGCCAAGCAGAGCGCTAACTAGCCAAGCAGAGCGCTAACTAGCCAAGCAGAGCATTAGCTAGCCAAGCAGAGTGCTAACTAGCCAAGCAGAGCGCTAACTAGCCAAGCAGAGCGCTAACTAGCCAAACAGAGCATTAGCTAGTCAAGCAGAGTGCTAACTAGCCAAGAGGAACGCTAACTAGCCAAGCAGAGCATTAGTTAGCCAAGCAGAGCGCTAACTAGCCAAGCAGAGCATTAGCTAGCCAAGCAGAGTGCTAACTAGCCAAGAGGAACGCTAACTAGCCAAGCAGAGCATTAGTTAGCCAAGCAGAGCGCTAACTAGCCAAGCAGAGCGCTAGCTAGTTAAAAAAACAGTCCCAAAGGGCTTGTAGAGTAGGGACGCTGTTCATTACCGAGGAGATCCCATTAATAACAGTCCCAAAGGGCTTGTAGAGTAGGGACACTGTTCATTACCGAGGAGATCCCATTAACAGTCCCAAAGGGCTTGTAGAGTAGGGACACTGTTCATTACCGAGGAGATCCCATTAACAGCCCCAAAGGGCTTGTAGAGTAGGGACACTGTTCATTACCGAGGAGATCCCATTAACAGCCCCAAAGGGCTTGTAGAGTAGGGACACTGTTCATTACCGAGGAGATCCCATTAACAGCCCCAAAGGGCTTGTAGAGTAGGGACGCTGTTCATTACCGAGGAGATCCATTAACAGCCCCAAAGGGCTTGTAGAGTAGGGACGCTGTTCATTACCGAGGAGATCCCATTAACAGCCCCAAAGGGCTTGTAGAGTAGGGACACTGTTCATTACCGAGGAGATCCCATTAATAACAGTCCCAAAGGGCTTGTAGAGTAGGGACACTGTCCATTACCGAGGAGATCCCATTAATAACAGTCCCAAAGAGCTTGTAGAGTAGGGACACTGTCCATTACCGAGGAGATCCCATTAATAACAGTCCCAAAGAGCTTGTAGAGTAGGGACACTGTCCATTACCGATGAGATCCCATTAATAACAGTCCCAAAGGGCTTGTAGAGTAGGGACGCTGTTCATTACTGAGGAGATCCCATTAACAGCCCCAAAGGGCTTGTAGAGTAGGGACACTGTTCATTACCGAGGAGATCCATTAACAGCCCCAAAGGGCTTGTAGAGTAGGGACACTGTTCATTACCGAGGAGATCCCATTAATAACAGTCCCAAAGGGCTTGTAGAGTAGGGACACTGTTCATTACCGAGGAGATCCCATTAATAACAGTCCCAAAGGGCTTGTAGAGTAGGGACGCTGTTCATTACCGAGGAGATCCCATTAATAACAGTCCCAAAGGGCTTGTAGAGTAGGGACACTGTTCATTACCGAGGAGATCCCATTAACAGCCCCAAAGGGCTTGTAGAGTAGGGACACTGTTCATTACCGAGGAGATCCCATTAATAACAGTCCCAAAGGGCTTGTAGAGTAGGGACACTGTTCATTACCGAGGAGATCCCATTAACAGTCCCAAAGGGCTTGTAGAGTAGGGACACTGTTCATTACCGAGGAGATCCCATTAACAGCCCCAAAGGGCTTGTAGAGTAGGGACACTGTTCATTACCGAGGAGATCCCATTAATAACAGTCCCAAAGGGCTTGTAGAGTAGGGACACTGTTCATTACCGAGGAGATCCCATTAACAGCCCCAAAGGGCTTGTAGAGTAGGGACGCTGTTCATTACCGAGGAGATCCATTAACAGCCCCAAAGGGCTTGTAGAGTAGGGACGCTGTTCATTACCGAGGAGATCCCATTAACAGCCCCAAAGGGCTTGTAGAGTAGGGACACTGTTCATTACCGAGGAGATCCCATTAATAACAGTCCCAAAGGGCTTGTAGAGTAGGGACGCTGTTCATTACCGAGGAGATCCCATTAATAACAGTCCCAAAGGGCTTGTAGAGTAGGGACACTGTCCATTACCGAGGAGATCCCATTAACAGCCCCAAAGGGCTTGTAGAGTAGGGACACTGTTCATTACCGAGGAGATCCCATTAACAGCCCCAAAGGGCTTGTAGAGTAGGGACGCTGTTCATTACCGAGGAGATCCCAATAACAGCCCCAAAGGGCTTGTAGAGTAGGGACACTGTTCATTACCGAGGAGATCCCATTAATAACAGTCCCAAAGAGCTTGTAGAGTAGGGACACTGTTCATTACCGAGGAGATCCCATTAACAGCCCCAAAGGGCTTGTAGAGTAGGGACACTGTTCATTACCGAGGAGATCCCATTAACAGCCCCAAAGGGCTTGTAGAGTAGGGACACTGTTCATTACCGAGGAGATCCCATTAACAGCCCCAAAGGGCTTGTAGAGTAGGGACACTGTTCATTACCGAGGAGATCCCATTAACAGCCCCAAAGGGCTTGTAGAGTAGGGACACTGTTCATTACCGAGGAGATCCCATTAACAGCCCCAAAGGGCTTGTAGAGTAGGGACGCTGTTCATTACCGAGGAGATCCCATTAACAGCCCCAAAGGGCTTGTAGAGTAGGGACGCTGTTCATTACCGAGGAGATCCATTAACAGCCCCAAAGGGCTTGTAGAGTAGGGACGCTGTTCATTACCGAGGAGATCCCATTAACAGCCCCAAAGGGCTTGTAGAGTAGGGACACTGTTCATTACCGAGAGATCCCATTAATAACAGTCCCAAAGGGCTTGTAGAGTAGGGACGCTGTTCATTACCGAGGAGATCCCATTAATAACAGTCCCAAAGGGCTTGTAGAGTAGGGACACTGTTCATTACCGAGGAGATCCCATTAACAGCCCCAAAGGGCTTGTAGAGTAGGGACACTGTTCATTACCGAGGAGATCCCATTAACAGCCCCAAAGGGCTTGTAGAGTAGGGACACTGTTCATTACCGAGGAGATCCATTAACAGCCCCAAAGGGCTTGTAGAGTAGGGACACTGTTCATTACCGAGGAGATCCCATTAACAGCCCCAAAGGGCTTGTAGAGTAGGGACACTGTTCATTACCGAGGAGATCCCATTAACAGCCCCAAAGGGCTTGTAGAGTAGGGACACTGTTCATTACCGAGGAGATCCCATTAACAGCCCCAAAGGGCTTGTAGAGTAGGGACGCTGTTCATTACCGAGGAGATCCCATTAACAGCCCCAAAGGGCTTGTAGAGTAGGGACACTGTTCATTACCGAGGAGATCCCATTAACAGCCCCAAAGGGCTTGTAGAGTAGGGACACTGTTCATTACCGAGGAGATCCCATTAATAACAGTCCCAAAGGGCTTGTAGAGTAGGGACACTGTTCATTACCGAGGAGATCCCATTAATAACAGTCCCAAAGGGCTTGTAGAGTAGGGACGCTGTTCATTACCGAGGAGATCCCATTAATAACAGTCCCAAAGGGCTTGTAGAGTAGGGACACTGTTCATTACCGAGGAGATCCCATTAACAGCCCCAAAGGGCTTGTAGAGTAGGGACACTGTTCATTACCGAGGAGATCCCATTAATAACAGTCCCAAAGGGCTTGTAGAGTAGGGACACTGTTCATTACCGAGGAGATCCCATTAACAGCCCCAAAGGGCTTGTAGAGTAGGGATGCTGTTCATTACCGAGGAGATCCCATTAACAGCCCCAAAGGGCTTGTAGAGTAGGGACGCTGTTCATTACCGAGGAGATCCCATTAACAGCCCCAAAGGGCTTGTAGAGTAGGGACCATGTTCATTACCGAGGAGATCCCATTAACAGCCACAAAGGGCTTGTAGAGTAGGGACGCTGTTCATTACCGAGGAGATCCCATTAACAGCCCCAAAGGGCTTGTAGAGTAGGGACGCTGTTCATTACCGAGGAGATCCCATTAACAGCCCCAAAGGGCTTGTAGAGTAGGGACACTGTTCATTACCGAGGAGATCCCATTAATAACAGTCCCAAAGGGCTTGTAGAGTAGGGACGCTGTTCATTACCGAGGAGATCCCATTAATAACAGTCCCAAAGGGCTTGTAGAGTAGGGACACTGTTCATTACCGAGGAGATCCCATTAACAGCCCCAAAGGGCTTGTAGAGTAGGGACACTGTTCATTACCGAGGAGATCCATTAACAGCCCCAAAGGGCTTGTAGAGTAGGGACACTGTTCATTACCGAGGAGATCCCATTAACAGCCCCAAAGGGCTTGTAGAGTAGGGACACTGTTCATTACCGAGGAGATCCCATTAACAGCCCCAAAGGGCTTGTAGAGTAGGGACACTGTTCATTACCGAGGAGATCCCATTAACAGCCCCAAAGGGCTTGTAGAGTAGGGACACTGTTCATTACCGAGGAGATCCCATTAACAGCCCCAAAGGGCTTGTAGAGTAGGGACGCTGTTCATTACCGAGGAGATCCCATTAACAGCCCCAAAGGGCTTGTAGAGTAGGGACACTGTTCATTACCGAGGAGATCCCATTAACAGCCCCAAAGGGCTTGTAGAGTAGGGACACTGTTCATTACCGAGGAGATCCCATTTAACAGCCCCAAAGGGCTTGTAGAGTAGGGACACTGTTCATTACCGAGGAGATCCCATTAACAGCCCCAAAGGGCTTGTAGAGTAGGGACGCTGTTCATTACCGAGGAGATCCCATTAACAGCCCCAAAGGGCTTGTAGAGTAGGGACACTGTTCATTACCGAGGAGATCCCATTAACAGTCCCAAAGGGCTTGTAGAGTAGGGACACTGTTCATTACCGAGGAGATCCCATTAACAGCCCCAAAGGGCTTGTAGAGTAGGGACACTGTTCATTACCGAGGAGATCCCATTAATAACAGTCCCAAAGGGCTTGTAGAGTAGGGACGCTGTTCATTACCGAGGAGATCCCATTAATAACAGTCCCAAAGGGCTTGTAGAGTAGGGACACTGTTCATTACCGAGGAGATCCCATTAATAACAGTCCCAAAGGGCTTGTAGAGTAGGGACACTGTTCATTACCGAGGAGATCCCATTAACAGCCCCAAAGGGCTTGTAGAGTAGGGACGCTGTTCATTACCGAGGAGATCCCATTAACAGCCCCAAAGGGCTTGTAGAGTAGGGACACTGTTCATTACCGAGGAGATCCCATTAACAGCCCCAAAGGGCTTGTAGAGTAGGGACACTGTTCATTACCGAGAGAGCCCCAAATCAGGTACACTGTTCATTACCGAGGAACAGCCCCAAAGGGCTTGTAGAGTAGGGACACTGTTCATTACCGAGGAGATCCCATTAACAGCCCCAAAGGGCTTGTAGAGTAGGGACACTGTTCATTACCGAGGAGATCCCATTAATAACAGTCCCAAAGGGCTTGTTAACAGCCCCATTAAAGGGCTTGTAGAGTAGGGACACTGTTCATTACCAGAGGGCTTGTAGAGTAGGGACCCATTTAACAGTCCCAAAGGGCTTGTAGAGTAGGGACACTGTTCATTACCGAGGAGATCCCATTAACAGCCCCAAAGGGCTTGTAGAGTAGGGACACTGTTCATTACCGAGGAGATCCCATTAACAGCCCCAAAGGGCTTGTAGAGTAGGGACGCTGTTCATTACCGAGGAGATCCCATTAACAGCCCCAAAGGGCTTGTAGAGTAGGACGCTGTTCATTACCGAGGAGATCCCATTAACAGCCCCAAAGGGCTTGTAGAGTAGGGACACTGTTCATTACCGAGGAGATCCCATTAACAGCCCCAAAGGGCTTGTAGAGTAGGGACACTGTTCATTACCGAGGAGATCCCATTAACAGCCCCAAAGGGCTTGTAGAGTAGGGACACTGTTCATTACCGAGGAGATCCCATTAACAGCCCCAAAGGGCTTGTAGAGTAGGGACACTGTTCATTACCGAGGAGATCCCATTTAACAGTCCCAAAGGGCTTGTAGAGTAGGGACACTGTTCATTACCGAGGAGATCCCATTAACAGTCCCAAAGGGCTTGTAGAGTAGGGACGCTGTTCATTACCGAGGAGATCCCATTAACAGCCCCAAAGGGCTTGTAGATAGGGACCCATTTAATAACAGTCCCAAAGGGCTTGTAGAGTAGGGACACTGTTCATTACCGAGGAGATCCCATTTAACAGCCCCAAAGGGCTTGTAGAGTAGGGACACTGTTCATTACCGAGGAGATCCCATTAACAGCCCCAAAGGGCTTGTAGAGTAGGGACACTGTTCATTACCGAGGAGATCCCATTAACAGCCCCCTTGTAGAAAGACACTGGCGAGGAGATTGTAGACACTGTTCATTAGGGACACTGTTTTACCAGGAGATCCCATTAACAGCCCCAAAGGGCTTGTAGAGTAGGGACACTGTTCATTACCGAGGAGATCCCATTAACAGCCCCAAAGGGCTTGTAGAGTAGGGACACTGTTCATTACCGAGGAGATCCCATTAACAGCCCCAAAGGGCTTGTAAGAGTAGGGACACTGTTCATTACCGAGAGATCCCATTAACAGCCCCAAAGGGCTTGTAGAGTAGGACGCTGTTCATTACCGAGAGATCCTATTAACAGCCCCAAAGGGCTTGTAGA